>NW_020918281.1:0-777 GCF_003984885.1 Neopelma chrysocephalum | reverse complement strand
TCTGGGACCCCCAAAAATGGGGCTGGGACCCCCAAAAACGGGGCTGGGACTCCCAAAAACGGGGCTGGGACCCCCAAAAATGGGGCTGGGACCACCAAAAATGGGGCTGGGACCACCAAAAACGGGGCTGGGACCCTGAAAAATGGGGCTGGGATGCCCATAAATGGGGCTGGCACCCCAAAAACAGGGCTGGGACCCCCAAAAACGGGGCTGGGACCCCCCAGAAGGGGTCAGGAAACCCCCCCCGGGTGTTGGGGAGGTTTTTTGAGGGGTCTCACCCCACTTTTTGTGTCCCCCCCTTCACAAACACCCCACTGACCCCCCCAAATCTCTCCTGGGACCCCCAGACTCTTCCTGAGACCCCCCCAAATCCCTCTTGGGACCCCCAAGCTCCTCCTGAGACCCCCTAAACCCCCTCTGGGACCCCCCAAACGCCCTCTGGGACCCCCCAGACCCCCTGTGGGACCCCCCAAACCCCCTCGTGGGACCCCCCAAACTCTCTCTGGGAACTCCCAAACCCCCCCCGGGTGTTGGGGAGGTTTTTTGGGGGGTCTCACCCCGTTTTTTGTGTCCCCCCCCAGCGCAAACTGGGTCTCTACACCTTCGACTTCCGCAGCTGGCCCGTGGATTTCCGCTGGGACAGCGCCGGCCCCGCCTGGTCAGAGCCCCTAAATCACCCCAAAATCACCCCAAAATCACCCCAGGGACCCTCCCAACACCCCAAACCTCTCCTGGGATCCCCAAACCTCTCCTGGGAACCCCAAACCTCTCCTGGGA
>NW_020918280.1:0-472 GCF_003984885.1 Neopelma chrysocephalum | reverse complement strand
ATTTTTTCCCCCCCAGCCCGATGGAGTTCCCCGAGCACTCCCGGCAGCTGCTGCGGGGGCTGCGGGAGCAGCGTTCCCGGGGGATCCTGTGCGACTGCACGGTGCTGGTGGGCAGCTCCCCGTTCCCCGCGCACCGCGCCGTCCTGGCCGCCTGCAGCTCCTTCTTCCACCTGTGCTACGCGGAGCCGGGGGGCGCGGGGGGCTCTCGGGGAGGAGGAGGAGGAGGGGGGGCCGTGGTGGCCCTCAACAGCGACATCGTGACGGCGCCGGCCTTCGCGCTGCTGCTGGAGTTCATGTACGAGGGCCGCCTGGCCCTGGCCGCGCCGCTCGAGGACGTGCTGGCGGCCGCCAGTTACCTGCACATGAACGACGTGGTCAAGCTCTGCAAGAAGAAGCTGCAGGCGCGGGGCCCGGCCGAGGCCGACAGCACCAAGCGCGAGGAGGAGGAGGAGGAAGAGGAGGAAGAGAGGGG
>NW_020918279.1:0-683 GCF_003984885.1 Neopelma chrysocephalum | reverse complement strand
CCCCCCCCCCCCCCCTTCTCGTCCAGCGCTGCCCCGGCTCCTGCAGAAGCGAAACTTGCGAAGCGTTGCCCCTACCTGGCGCCAAGTCTGCAACAAGTGCAGGCGTGGTGGGGGGAAGGGGGGCCGGGCGCGGGGCCCGTGGCGGTGTCGCCGAGGCGGGAGCAAATCGCGATATTAATTTATTACGGAGCTGCCCGGGGCTCGGTCCTACTTCACTTACAGTACGGCGCCCATCCTGTAAACAAATATCGCTCCGCCAGGAAACGCGCTGCCCCGGCCCCGCGCGGCCCCGCTGCCCGGCACCCACCCCGGCGGCGGCACATGGAGCGGGGCGGGGGCCCCGCGCCGGGGGAGGCTCCGGGCACCGGCACTTACCTCCGGCACGGCCTCCCCCGCCCGCCGCGCTGCTGAGTCCGTGATGCAAAAAGAAAGGAGGGGGGGGGGGAAGGGATAAAGAAAAAAAAAAACAGTGTCAGCAAATCGCTGTCAAATAATTTCCTTGCAGCAGAGAGCGGGGAAAAGCAGAAGCAGGAGGGGGAGGAGGCTGCGGGAGGCGGCGGGATCCCTCCGCCGCGATGGGTCTGGCCCCGGGTAGCGAAGCAGGAAGTAAGGTGTCGGTGGCGCCGCGGCCGCCCGGCCCCGCGGCGGGGCGAGGGCGAGGGGCGCCCGCCGGCCCCCGGGGC
>NW_020918278.1:0-482 GCF_003984885.1 Neopelma chrysocephalum | reverse complement strand
GGGGGGGGCCGGGTGAGGGGACCCCCAGAGCTGGTGGCGTTGGGGGCCCGTCCCAGGGGCCAACTGGGGGTTCCAGGGGGGAATTTGGGGACTCGTTGGCTTTGGGAGGGGCTCGAGGGGGGGTTGAGGGACCAACCATGGAGTTCATGGGTGAATTGTGGGGTGTCAGTGGCTTTGGGGGGCTCCAGCTGAGCTTGAGTCACCAACCTTTGGCTTCAGGGTAATTCTGGAGGTTCACTGACTTTGAGGAGAGTTTGTGGAGGGGGGTCCCCAGAGGGGTTTTGGATCACCCTCAAGGGTATTTGGGGTCCCCCCAAGGGGGTTTTGGGGTCCCCCCTCACCATCTCCTGGGCCACCTCGTCGGGGTCATCGGTGTCCAGGTCGAAGCTGAACTCGATGGCCTCGTTGTCCTTGTGCTTCCCCTTGAGCTTCTTGGGGTCCTCGACGCGGAGCCGCAGGGCCAGGGCGGGGTCGGGACCCCC
>NW_020918277.1:0-326 GCF_003984885.1 Neopelma chrysocephalum | reverse complement strand
ACAGATGGACACACAGGCTCCCATGAGTGTCCCTGTGCCCCCTCCAAGTGTCCTCAGACCCCCCGAGTGTCCCCAGCTGCCCCCCCCGCAGCCCCTCCAGTCCCCCCCGTGTCCCCCCCGTGTCCCCGAGGGGTCCGTGGCTGGCGGGGGGGGCCGTGGGTGGGGCCTCTCCCTCTCTGGGGTGGGGGGTCCCAGCACGGCCCAGGGGGGCTTAGGGGAGGGACGGGGCAGTGTCACTGTCCTGGGGGGGTGGCAGGGGACAGCCCTGCCCTGGGGGGGTGCTGGTGCTGTGGGGGGGTCTGTCCCTGAGGGGGGGTCTGTCCCTG
>NW_020918276.1:0-389 GCF_003984885.1 Neopelma chrysocephalum | reverse complement strand
GGGGGGGGCAGCTCGTGCCCAGCCCCAGCGGCGGCGACATTTGTCGCAGCATTTCGTACATGTCGGCGAGGGTCAGGCGGCCCCTGGGGGCGAGAGAGGGGAGGGGACACACCGGGGGAGGGGTTACACCGGCCGGGAGAGCAGGAAAGGAAAAAGAGGAAATGAAATAATTAAGGAGAAAAACAAAGAAACAAACAAAAAAACAAAAACAAAAAAAAAAGACAACGAAAAACAAAAACAAAAAACCCCCCACAAACAAACAAATAAAAAAACCAAACAAAAAACCAAAACCCAAAAAAAACCCACCAAAAAACAAAAACAAAAAAAAAACAAACCCAACCAAACCAAACAAAAAACCAAAAACAACAAAAACCAAAACAAAAAAAAAA
>NW_020918275.1:0-622 GCF_003984885.1 Neopelma chrysocephalum | reverse complement strand
CCCCCCAGGAGACCCCAATTCCCACCATCTGCAGAGCCCGGGCACAGCTCAGCACACTGATGACCCCCCAGTTCCCCCTTTAAGAGACCCCAATTCCCACCCTAAGAGACCCCAATTCCCCCCAAGAGACCCCAATTCCCACCCCCTGGCAGAGTCCGGGCACAGCTCAGCACACTGATGACCCCCCAATTCCCACCCTAAGAGGCCCCAATTGCCCCCCAAGAGACCCCAATTCCCACCCCCCAGCAGAGCCCGGGTACAGCTCAGCACACCCACGACCCCCCAATTCCTACCCAGCAGAGCCCGGGCACAGCTCAGCACACCCATGACCCCCCAATATTCCCCCCAGCAGAGCCCGGGCACAGCTCAGCACACCAGTGACCGTGTCCCCCCCGTACCTGCGGAGCCGACGAGGACGACGCTGACCCAGCCCAGGATGTAGGACCAGGAGAAGCTCCAGGAGCTCCGGGCCGGGCCCGGCAGGCTCAGGGTGCCCGCAGAGAACACCCCGAGCCCCAACAGTGCCAGCAGCCCTGGGGGGCACAGGGGGGGTCAGGGGGGTGCAGAGAATGGGCACAACTCAGGGCACTGATGGTGACCCAGTTCTGACCCAGCAGAGAAC
>NW_020918274.1:482-1029 GCF_003984885.1 Neopelma chrysocephalum | reverse complement strand
GGGGGGTAGAGGTTGATATGGGGGGTTAGGGACTGAAATTCAGGGGGTAGAGATTGAAATTGGGGGGTAAAGATTGAAATTGTGGGGGGTAGAGATTGATATGGGGGTTAGGGACTAAAATTGGGGGAGTAGAGACTGAAATTTGGGGGGTAGAGGTTGATATGGGGGGTTAGGGACTGAAAATGGGGGGTTAGAGAGTGAAATTGGGGGGTAGAGGCTGAAATGGGGATTAGAGACTGAAATGGGGTCTGGAGCCCAAAAATGAGGGGCTGCACCCCAAAATCAGGGGGCTGGAGCCCAAAACGGGGGCGGGGCTAGACCCCAAAACCAGGGGGCTCCCCTCAGCCCTTGGGGACCCCCAAAGTCCTCCCAGGCCCCCCCCAGCCCTTGGAGACCCCCAAAGCCCCCCCAGGACCCTCCCCCACAGCCCTTGGGGACCCCCAAAGCCCCCTTCAGGATGCCCCAAATCCCCCCCCAGCCTTTGGGGACCCCCAAACCCTCCCCAAGACCCCCCAAAGCCCCCCCAGGACCCCCCAAATCCCCCCCC
>NW_020918274.1:0-382 GCF_003984885.1 Neopelma chrysocephalum | reverse complement strand
GGGGGGTAGAGGTTGATATGGGGGGTTAGGGACTGAAATTCAGGGGGTAGAGATTGAAATTGGGGGGTAAAGATTGAAATTGTGGGGGGTAGAGATTGATATGGGGGTTAGGGACTAAAATTGGGGGAGTAGAGACTGAAATTTGGGGGGTAGAGGTTGATATGGGGGGTTAGGGACTGAAAATGGGGGGTTAGAGAGTGAAATTGGGGGGTAGAGGCTGAAATGGGGATTAGAGACTGAAATGGGGTCTGGAGCCCAAAAATGAGGGGCTGCACCCCAAAATCAGGGGGCTGGAGCCCAAAACGGGGGCGGGGCTAGACCCCAAAACCAGGGGGCTCCCCTCAGCCCTTGGGGACCCCCAAAGTCCTCCCAGGCCCCCCCC
>NW_020918273.1:379-732 GCF_003984885.1 Neopelma chrysocephalum | reverse complement strand
CCCCCTTTTTGGAGTGATCCCCCCCTTTTTGGGGTGATCCCCCCCCCTTTTTGGGGTGATTCTCCCACTTTTTAGGGTTTTCATCCCTTTTTGGGGGTGATTTTGTCCTTTTTGGGGGTGATTCTCCTCTTTGGGGGTGGGGAGTCCCATTCCAGGGGGTCTCTCTGGCCAATTTAGGGGGTGACAATTAAGGGGGGGCTGATTTAGGGGGTCACAATTAAGGGGGGGGCTGATTTTGGGGGTCACAATTAAGGGGGGGCCGATTTAGGGGGGTCCAGGAAGAGGCAGGACAAGGATCATGGATGGGACCCCCCCTAAATCTGGGGGTTCCCCATCCCAGGGTGGGGGTCCCC
>NW_020918273.1:0-279 GCF_003984885.1 Neopelma chrysocephalum | reverse complement strand
CCTAAATCGCCCCCCCCTTAATTGTGACCCCCTAAATCAGCCCCCCCCTTAATTGTGACCCCCTAAATCAAACCCCCCCTTAATTGTGTCCCCCTAAATCAGCCCCCCCTTAATTGTGACCCCCCTAAATCAGCCCCCCCCTTAATTGTGACCCCCCAAATTACCCCCCCTAAATCTGGGGGTTCCCCATCCCAGGGTGGGGGTCCCCAATTCCAGGGGGTCTCTCTGACCAATTTAGGGGGTCACAATTAAGGGGGGGTTGATTTAGGGGGTCACAAT
>NW_020918272.1:0-489 GCF_003984885.1 Neopelma chrysocephalum | reverse complement strand
GGTTATGGGGCAGAGGGCCCCGTGGGGGCTGGTGTGGGCTTGGGGCAGCTGTGGGTCGGGGTGGTGGTCAGTCTGTGGGTCAGTCTGTGGGTCAGTCTATGGGTCAGTCTATGGGTCAGGGTGTGGAGTGGCTGTGGGTCAGTGGGTCAGTCTATAGGGTCAGTCTATAGGGTCATACCCAACAGGTCCAAAGAGCTCTGATGGTTGCTGACCATGACGTAGGGCTGTGGGGCAGCGTGTGGGGTGGCTGTAGGTCAGTGGGTCAGTGTGTGGGGTGGCTGTGGGGCAATCTATGGGGCAGTCTATGGGTCAGGATCATACCCAATAAATCCAGTGAGCTCTGGTGGTTGCTGACCACGACGTAGGGCTGCCGTGGGGGGAAGTGCTGAGCCCCCCTCACCACCATCCTGATCCCATAAAGGTGCTTCACGTGCTGCATCAGACCCCGGATGATCCTGTGGGGCAAAGGGGACACACACGGACCTATAG
>NW_020918271.1:639-1096 GCF_003984885.1 Neopelma chrysocephalum | reverse complement strand
GACCTTTCCTGACCTGGGAATGGACCTTTCATGTCCTTGGGATGAACCTCCTCTCACCTGGTCATGGAATTCTCTCGTCCTGCTCAGTGTCACCATCACCGTTGTCACTCCTGGGACACCCAGGAGGGTCAGACTTGGGGTCACCACGAGCTCTGGATGGACACCAGGGGATGGGATGTGGATGGATGGACCTCTCCTGTCCTTGGGATGAACCTCTCATGTCCTTGGGATGGACCTTTGCTGTCCTTGGGATGAACCTCTTCTCACCTGGGGATGGAATTCTCTCGTCCTACTCGGTGTCACCATCACCGTTGTCACCCCTGGATCACCCAGGAGGGTCAGACCTGTGGTCACCACGAGCTCTGGATGGACACCAGGGGATGGGATGTGGATGGATGGACCCCTCCCTCCCTCCTCAACATCATCATCATCATCCTCATCATCCCTGGGCCCCCCC
>NW_020918271.1:0-539 GCF_003984885.1 Neopelma chrysocephalum | reverse complement strand
CCCTGGGGTGGAGTGGGGGGTCAGGGGGAGGGACATGGGGACAGGGGGCCCCCCTGGGGTCAGGGGGTCATGGGGAGGGACATGGGGACAGGGGACACCCCTGGGGTGGGGTGGTCGTGGTGGGAGGGGGGGGGCACAGTCAGGGGGCCCTGGGGGATATGGGACCTCCCTGAGGTGCAAACACCTCATTTCTGCCCCGCTGGGGGGGTGTCGGAGGATTTGGGGTGGGGGGGTCTCTCCCTCCCCCTGGTGACACGTGGGGACCCCCCCGCCGCCATCACCGCCCTCCCAGGACTACAACTCCCAGCATGCCCCGCGCGCCTCGCCCCGCCAGTATCGGGCGCGCTGATTGGCTGGACGCTCCCCGCCAATGGCGGAGCGCGTTGTTGGCGGGGGTGGAGGGGGGCGCGGGCCGGCGCTGAGGGGGCCAAGATGGTTCTGGAGAGCACCATGGTCTGGTGAGGGAGGGGAGCGGGCTGGGGGGGCTCCGGGACACCCCCGGGACACGCCGGGATGCCCACGGGAACAACCCCCGGCAC
>NW_020918270.1:0-675 GCF_003984885.1 Neopelma chrysocephalum | reverse complement strand
CCCCCCATGTCCCCCCCATGTCCCCCCCATGTCCCCATGCCCCCCCTGTGTCCCCATATCCCCCCCATGTCCCCATATCCCCCCCGTATCCCCCCCTGACGCCCCCCGTGTCCCCCCCAGGTCTGTCTGCGCTGCTGGGGGTGGGGCTGTTCCTGGGGGGCGGGGCCAGGCCCAGCGGGGGCCGCCCTGGGCACTGCCCCGCCCTGGCCGGGGTGGGCGGGGCCTTGGCCTTGGCCAGCGGGGGCGGGTACCTGCGCCTGCGCACGCGGGAGTGACCCCGCCCCCCTGGACATGCCCACCCGGGACACGCCCACCGGGGACACGCCCACTGGGACACGCCCACCGGACACCCCCCCCACCCCCAGCCCAGCCAATGGCATCAATGACCCCCCAGTGACATCACCGTGGACAATGACGTCATTGAGGCGATCAATGATGTCATTGTCGTGGTCAATGATGTCATCGAGGCGGCCGATGACGTCATCGATGCGGCCAATTGCGTCATCCAAAGGGACAATGATGTCATCGACATGGGTGATGACATCATCAGCGTGGCCAATGAAATGGTGGGCGTGGCTGATGACATCATCAACGTGGTCAGTGATGTCATCAACACGTGCCATGACGTCACCAGAGTCATGGGTGTGGTCAGTGATGTCACTGGTGGCATCGGCG
>NW_020918269.1:502-794 GCF_003984885.1 Neopelma chrysocephalum | reverse complement strand
AGGTCGGGATCTGGGAATGGGAAGGATTTTGGGGGGGTCAGGGGGGGTCCCCAAGCCCGATTTACCACCCCCCAAAACCACCCCCCAAAAATCCCCCCCCACCCCCAAAATCCCCCCCTCCCAAAATCCTCCCTCCCCCAATTTGGAAGTCCCTCCTCACTCTGGGGGTCCCTCCCCAATTTGGGGGGTCTCTCCCAGCCCCCCCTCCCCAATTTGGGGGTCCCCCCTGCCCCCCCCTCCCCGTGCCCCCCCAGCCCCAGTTACCCCCTCCCAACCACCCCCCAAAATCCCC
>NW_020918269.1:0-402 GCF_003984885.1 Neopelma chrysocephalum | reverse complement strand
GGGGGGGTTAGGGGGGGTTGGGATTCCTAAATCCAGACCCCTGGGATCCCCTTGATCCCTCAGATCCCCCCTGACTCCCTGGGATCCCCCCAAACCTCTCAGGATCCCCCTCAAACCCCTCAGATCCCCCCCGACTCCCTGGGATCCCCTTGACCCCTCAGATCCCCCCCAGGATCCCCCCCCAACCCCTCGGGATCCTCTTGACCCCCTGGATCCCCCTAAACCCCTCAGATCCCCCCCCCTAGGATCCCCCAGGGGTCCCCCCCCAATTCCCCAGGGATCTCCCCAAAACCCTTCAGATCCCCCTCAGGATCCCCCCCAACCCCTCAGGATCCCCCCTCAATTGCTCCAGGATCCCCCCCCGACCCCTGGGATCCCCCTGACCCCCCAGATCCCCCCAGG
>NW_020918268.1:277-674 GCF_003984885.1 Neopelma chrysocephalum | reverse complement strand
ACCACTGGGGGCAGGGGACATGGTGGGGACAGGGGACATTGACTGAGGGGGGACAGGAAACATCACAGAAGGGGACAGGGGACATCAGGACAGGGGGTGCACAGGTGACATGGGGGGGACACAAACATGCTGCCTGCCCCACTCCTTCACCCTCACCCATCCCAGTGCCCCACTCTCCTCACCCCCAGTGCCCCCAACTCCCCCTCCCCTCACCCCCAGTGTCCCCAATCCCACCTCCCTCCTTCCTCCTCCCCATCCCACTCCCCTCTCCCCTCCTCCCAGCCTCCAACTCCCCTCTCCTTCCTCCCCACTCTCCAACTCCCCTCTCCCTCCTCTCCATCCCCCCCAAATCCCCTCTCCCTCCTCTCTATCCCCCCCAACTCCCCTCTCCCTCCTC
>NW_020918268.1:0-177 GCF_003984885.1 Neopelma chrysocephalum | reverse complement strand
CCCCCCCCAAAGCCCCCAGCCCCTCACCAGTTCCAGACCCCCATGGAGCCAGCAGGGTGATATGGATGCAGCCCCTCCCTGCTCCCAGACCCCCTAAAGCCCCCCCAGCCCCTCACCGGTTCCGGACCCTCGTGGGGCCGGCAGGGCGATGCGGATGCAGCCCGTGGCCACCTCGGT
>NW_020918267.1:388-883 GCF_003984885.1 Neopelma chrysocephalum | reverse complement strand
GGGGGGCTGAGGGGGGACACGGGGGGACACGGGGGGGATATGAAGGACAAAGAGACACGAGGGGGACCCGGGGCCACTGGGGACACTCTGGGGACACTCTGGGGACACTTTGGGGACATTTTGGGGTCCCGGGGGGTTCCGGGGGGGTACCTGGATGGCGACGGGCAGGAGTTGGTCGCGGGGGCTGAGCCAGAGCAGGCAGAGGGGCGCGGCCGCGAACTGGGGCTCGCCCCCGATGCGGCCCGTGGGGAGCCCCTCGAGCAGAGCGTAGTCGGCCAGGAACACGCGACCCCCCTGCGACCCCCGCCCCAAAATATGGCTGAGAACCCCCCCCGGAACTCGGGGGGACCCCCAGAGCCCCCCCACCCCCAAAAAACGGGGTGTTCCACAATTATCTGGGACCCCCCCAGATATTGGGGTCACCCACCCAGGACCCCCCCAAATGTTGGGGTCACCCACCCAGGACCCCCCACATATTGGGGTCACCCACCCAGG
>NW_020918267.1:0-288 GCF_003984885.1 Neopelma chrysocephalum | reverse complement strand
GGGGGGCTGAGGGGGGACACGGGGGGACACGGGGGGGATATGAAGGACAAAGAGACACGAGGGGGACCCGGGGCCACTGGGGACACTCTGGGGACACTCTGGGGACACTTTGGGGACATTTTGGGGTCCCGGGGGGTTCCGGGGGGGTACCTGGATGGCGACGGGCAGGAGTTGGTCGCGGGGGCTGAGCCAGAGCAGGCAGAGGGGCGCGGCCGCGAACTGGGGCTCGCCCCCGATGCGGCCCGTGGGGAGCCCCTCGAGCAGAGCGTAGTCGGCCAGGAACACGCG
>NW_020918266.1:0-442 GCF_003984885.1 Neopelma chrysocephalum | reverse complement strand
TTTGGGGGTCCCTGGGGTGGTTTGGGGGTCCCTGGGGTGGTTTGGGGGTCCCTTGGTGGGTTTGGGGGGGTCCCTGGGGGGATCTTTAGGAGCTTTTTGGGGGGTTCTGGGGTCGTTCCTCGCACTGTTAACGGGGGGTTCTGTCAGATTTTGGGGGTCCCAGGTGGGATCTGGGGACTCCTTGAGGGGATTTTGGGGACATCCCTCCCCTCCTGACCCCCTTTTTCCCCCCCAGGCCGCCGAATCCCAGGGGCTGCCCCCCGAATCTTTAAGCCCCTCCCTCTTTGCCCCCCCTCCCCCCGCCCCCTCCGGAATTTCGGGGGGTCCCCGCGTGTCCCCCTCCCCCCAGGAGGTGGTTTGGGGGTTCCGGTCCCGTCTTGGGGGGCTCCTCCAGGCCCTGCTGGAGGAGGGGGAGCGTCGGGGGGCCCTGGACAAGGGGGGG
>NW_020918265.1:0-695 GCF_003984885.1 Neopelma chrysocephalum | reverse complement strand
GTCCTCTTGGATCTCACTCCCCTGCCCTTCCTAAACCAGCACTTTTCCCTTGGATTCCACTCCCCTGCTCTTTCCTAAACACCTTCCCCTTGGATCCCACTCTCCTGCTCCTTCCTAAACACCTTCCCCTTGGATCTCACTCCCCTGCCCTTCCTCAGCCAACACCTTCCTATTGGATCCCACTCTCCTCCCCTTCTGAAACACCTTCCCCTTGGATTGCACTGTGCTGCCCTTCCTAAGCACGTTCCCCTTGTATGCCACTCTGCTCCTCCCAAACACTTTTCCCTTGGATCCCACTCTCCTGCCCTTCTGAAACACCCTCCCCTCACATCCCACCATGCCACCATTCTCACCGGTGCCCCGAGGGGCCCTGGCAGCCCTTCCCAGTGCCCTGCTCCCCTCCCAGTGCCCTCTGTGACCCCTCAGGATCCCTCCAGCTGCTCCCCACCCTCTGGAGCAGCTCTGGACGTACCAGGTGGTCACACAGACCCGGTGGATGAGGCCAGAGGCGAACAGGGCCAGCAAGAGGCAGGTGAGGACTGCGGAGAACCAGGAGAGACACGACGCTGCTGCGCTGCCCCAGGTGCCACAAACCCCCCCCACAGCCCAGGAAAAGCTCAGGGGGAGCTCCCAGGATTCCAGGGCAGGGCTGGGACCCTCCAGTCCCACCACTGGAGCACAACCACCCCCCTCAC
>NW_020918264.1:0-675 GCF_003984885.1 Neopelma chrysocephalum | reverse complement strand
TCCCCTATAGGATCATCCCCCATGGGATGGCCCCAATCCCTCCTGTGTCCCCCATGGGATGGGATGGCCCCAATCTCCCCCATATCCCCCACAGGATCATCCCCATGGGATGGCCCCAATCCCACCCATATCCCCTATAGGATCATCCCCCATGGGATGGGATGGCCCCAATCCCTCCTGTGTCCCCCATGGGATCATCCCCATGGGATGGGATGACCCCAATCCCTCCTGTGTCCCCCATGGGATGGGATGGCCCCAATCTCCCCCATATCCCCCATAGGATCATCCCCATGGGATGGGATGGCCCCAATCCCTCCTGTGCCCCCATAGGATCATCCCCCATGGGATGGGATGGCCCCAATCCCCCCCATATCCCCCAAAGGATGATCCCCCATGGGATGGCCCCAATCCCTCCTGTGTCCCCCACAGGATCATCCCCATGGGATGACCCCAATCTCCCCCATATCCCCTATAGGATCATCCCCATAAAGGGGGTCACCCCCCGGATCCAGCCCGGGGATGTGAGGGGTGTGGGGTGGGAAGGAGTGTGGGGTGACCAGGGAGGCCCCACCCCAGGACTGGGTGGTGGGGAGGGGATGTTTTTGGGGTGCAGGGAGAGAGGGGTCCTTGGGGTGAACCCCCTGATCTAGGGGGAAAGGAGGGAAAAAGGGGGGG
>NW_020918263.1:0-1120 GCF_003984885.1 Neopelma chrysocephalum | reverse complement strand
GAGGAGGTTTGGGGGGGATTTGAGGAGGTTTGGGGGGATTTGAGGGAGTTTGGGGGGAGGAGTCCTGCAGGGGCCTGGGGGGTCCTGGAAGGTCTGGGGGGGCTTGAGGGGGTTTGGGGGGGAACTGGGGGGACTTAGGGGAGTCCTGGGAGGTCCTGGAGGATCCGGGGGGGGGTTGAGGTGCTTTTGGGGGGATTGGGGGAGTTCTGGGGAGTCTTGGGGGGTCCGGGGGGGGGGGGTTGGGAGTCCCAGGGGTCCTGGGTCTCATATCCCATATCCCATATTCCCATATTATCCCAAATTCCAGAGTCCCCGTGCCTTTGGGACCCCCAGCTCTGCGGCCCCATATCCCACATTCCCAATCCCATATTATCCCATATATTCCCATATATTCCCATATTTCCAGAGTCCCCGTGCCTGTGGGACCCCCAGCTCTGCGGCCCCATAGCCCAGATTCCCATATCCCACATTCCCAATCCCATATATTCCCATATATTCCCATATTTCCAGAGTCCCCGTGCCTGCGGGACCCCCAGATCTGCGGCCCCATATCCCATATCCCACAGCCCACATTCCCAATCCCATATATTCCCATATATTCCCATATTTCCAGAGTCCCCGTGCCTTCGGGACCCCCAGATCTGCACCCCCATATCCCACATTTCCAATCCCATATATTCCCATATATTCCCATATATTCCCATATATTCCCATATATTCCCATATTTCCAGAGTCCCCGTGCCTGCGGGACCCCCAGATCTGCGGCCCCATAGCCCAGATCCCACATCCTATATTATCCCACATTCCCAATCCCATATATTCCCATATATTCCCATATATTCCCATATATTCCCATATATTCCCACATTCCAGAGTCCCCGTGCCTGCGGGACCCCCAGATCTGTGCCTCCACATCCCATATCCCATATCCTACATTCCCAATCCCATATTATCCCATATTATCCCATATTATCCCATATTATCCCATATTCCAGAGTCCTGGAAGGTCCTGGGGGGGCAACTGGGGGGCTTGGGGGGGATGAGGGAGTCTTGGAGGGTCCTGGAGGCTTCTGGGGGGGGTCTTGGGGGATCCTGGGTCTCATATCCCACATTCCCAAT
>NW_020918262.1:335-639 GCF_003984885.1 Neopelma chrysocephalum | reverse complement strand
CCCAGTCCCTCCCCAGTGCTCCCAGTCCCTCCCCAATGTCCCCAATCCCACCCCAGTCTCGTCCACGGCGCTCCCATTGAAAAATAAAATAAAAATGAATTAAAATAAACCCACACTGGGCATCGGTTCCCGATGCTGAATTGACCCTTTATTGACAACTGGACAATGGGGTCAAAGGTCACTTGCGGTGGTGGTGAGAAGGGGGGGGTCCCAGGGGTCAGTGGAGGGGTCTGAGGGGTTTCTAGGGGTCACTGGGGGGGTCTCTGAGGGGCTGGGACGGTCTCAAACGGGAACAGGGGGCGGG
>NW_020918262.1:0-235 GCF_003984885.1 Neopelma chrysocephalum | reverse complement strand
AGGGCGTGGTTTACGGGAACAGGGTGTGGTTTAAGGGGTGGGCATGGTTCTAGGGAACGGAGGCGTGGTTTATGGGAACAGGGTGTGGTTTAAGGGGGTGGGCGTGGTTTAAGGGGAGTGGGTGTGGTTCAAGGGAAAGAGGGCGTGGTTGACGGGAACAGGGCGTGTTTTAAGGGAAAGGGTGGGGTTTTTTTTGGGGGGTGGGAGGGGCGTGTCCTGACGCTGCCCCCTCCCC
>NW_020918261.1:725-1426 GCF_003984885.1 Neopelma chrysocephalum | reverse complement strand
CGGAGCGCGGTCTCCACGTTGTGGCCGCGGTGTTTGCGGTAGAAGTCGATGAAGGAGAAGGGCAGGGAGATGTTGAGGGGGCTGGAGCGGGCCGGGGCGGCCGCGCGTTTCCGCGCCTCGAAGGCGATGGTCAGGTCCACCCAGGCGGCGGGGCGCCGAGCCTTGAACGTCCGGATGAAATCCTCGCCGAAAATCTGGCACAGCAGCTTCTCGAACGCCAGGTCCACCCCCACGGCCCCGTAGGGACCCCCTGAGGACAAAGGATTGGGGGGTGCCGGGTCAGGCAGTGGCCCCCTGGCACCCGTGTACCCCATCTCCGTGTCCCCGTGTCCCCTGCGTGCCCTACACCCCCCTGTCCCCGTGTCTGCCATCAGCACCTCCCTGTGACACCCACATCCCCGTGGCACTTTAGTCCCCTGTCCCCCATCCCCCTGTCCCCATGAAACTCCCATTCCCATGTCCCCATTAGCATGTCCCCCATGTCCCTGTATTCCCCCATCCCCATGACACTCCCATATCCCCATATCCACCCTGTCCCCTGTCACCGTGTCCCCAGGTCCCCACCGTCCCCGTGTGGCCCATCCCCGTGTCCCCATGAAACCCCCATCCCCAGGTCCCCTCCATCCCCGTGTCCCCATTAGCATGTCCCCCATGTCCCTGTATCCCCTGTCCCCAGATCCCCATGACACTCCCACATCCCC
>NW_020918261.1:0-625 GCF_003984885.1 Neopelma chrysocephalum | reverse complement strand
TCCCTGTATCCCCCTATCCCCAGATCCCCACGACACTCCCACATCCCCATATCCACCCTGTCCCCGTGTCTCCAGGTCCCCACCATCCCCCTGTGGCCCATCCCCATGTCCCCAGAGCCCCCCAGCATCATCTGGCAAACCCTGGGGCCCTTTCCAGGCAGGACCCCGACCCCCAGTGCCCCCCAAGGCTCTGCCCAGGGGATCGGGGGGGAGGGACATTGGGGAGCCTCTGCCCACGACTCGACCCTGTCACCCCAGCACCCTCCCAGCCCTAACGCTAACCCAGCCCTCCTGTCCCCCTGTCACCCCATAACCCAGTGCCTTGTCCCACCTGAACCCCCCAATCCAGCTCCCCTGTCCCACTTCATCCCCTCCCAATCCAGCTCCTCTGTCCTACCCAAACCCCCCAGTCCAGCTCCCCTGTCCTACCTGAATCCCCCAATGCATCTCTCATGTCCCACCTGACCTGACCCCCCAGTCCAGCTCCCCCATCCCACCTGAACCCCCCAATCCAGCTCCCCCATCCCACCTGAACCCCCAATCCAGCTCCCCTGTCCCACTTCCTCCCCTCCCAACCCGGCTCTTCTGTCCCACCAATCCACCCCCCGTCCCACCCTGTCCCCCC
>NW_020918260.1:330-683 GCF_003984885.1 Neopelma chrysocephalum | reverse complement strand
CCCCCCCCTGGTGCCCCCCACTCACCCTGGCACGGCTGGTCCCCCGCAGCCCCCCGGTGGCCCCCCAGAGCACAGAGACCCCTCCCCAGCCCCATACCCCCCCCTGGTGCCCACCCCGGTGCCCCCCACTCACCCTGGCAGGGCTGGTCCCCCGCAGCTCCCCGGTAGCCCCCCGGGCACACACATTTGTACCCCCCGGGCAGGTTCTCGCAGCGCCCGTGGGCACAGGGGGGGGGGGCTCTGGGCACACTCGTCTATATCTGGGGAGGGGGCACAGAGGGGTTAAGGACCCCCCCCCAGGCACATTGGGCACAGAGGGGGTCCGGGTGGTACCCGGGGGGGCACAGGGGGGG
>NW_020918260.1:0-230 GCF_003984885.1 Neopelma chrysocephalum | reverse complement strand
CCCCCCCCTGGTGCCCCCCACTCACCCTGGCACGGCTGGTCCCCCGCAGCCCCCCGGTGGCCCCCCAGAGCACAGAGACCCCTCCCCAGCCCCATACCCCCCCCTGGTGCCCACCCCGGTGCCCCCCACTCACCCTGGCAGGGCTGGTCCCCCGCAGCTCCCCGGTAGCCCCCCGGGCACACACATTTGTACCCCCCGGGCAGGTTCTCGCAGCGCCCGTGGGCACAGGG
>NW_020918259.1:0-1481 GCF_003984885.1 Neopelma chrysocephalum | reverse complement strand
GGCGGGGGGGCTCCGCACCCGCCCCTGCCTGCGCTGCCCGCACCTGCCTGCGGGGGGCGCGGGCCGGGGCTTGGAGCCCGCTTTGGAGGGGCTCCCGCCCCCGGGGGCAGCGCGGGGGTGCCCCCCACCCGCGGGGTGCGGGCAGCGGCGGGAGGGAGCACGGGCAGGGCAGGCAGGGGCTCAGGCAGGTGCACTCAGGTACACTCAGGTGCGCTCAGGTGCAGGCAGGTACACTCAGGTACAGGCAAGGGCTCAGGCAGGTGCATTCAGGTACACTCAAGTACACTCAGGTGCACTCAGGTGTGCTCAGGTGCAGGCAGGGGCTCAGGCAGGTGTGCTCAGGTACACTCAGGTGCATTTGGATGCAGGCAGGTGCGCTCAGGTGCATTCAGGTGCAGGCAGGTACACTCGGGTGTGCTCAGGTGCAGGCAGGTGCATTCAGGTGCTCTCAGGTGTTCTCAGGTGCACTCAGGTGCAGGCAGGGGCTGAGGCAGGTACGCTCAGGTGCAGGCAGGTGCAGGCAGGTACACTCAGGTGCAGGCAGGGGCTCAGGCAGGTGCATTCAGGTACACTCAGGTACACTCAGGTGCGCTCAGGTGCAGGCAGGGCTCAGGCAGGTACACTCAGGTGAGCTCAGGTGCGCTCAGGTACACTCAGGTACACTCAGGTGCGCTCAGGTGCAGGTGAGGCTGTTTTGCCGCCCCCGTTCCCCGCGGGCTCATTAAGCGGCCGCACAAACAGCCCCGGCGGGGGGGGGTTGAGGGTCCCCAGGGTACCCCCGGGGCGGGGGAGGGGCACCCAAAATAGAGAAGGGCACCCCAAAACAGGGGCGGCACCCAAAACAGAGGGGGGCACCCCAAAACAGAGGCGGCACCCAAAATAGAGGGGGGCACCCCCAAAAACGGCCAGACGGCCGGGGTAGAAGAATGCACCCCCAAAAAGGGGCACGTCCAAAAGAGGGGAGCGCCCAAAAGAAGGGGTGCCCCCAAAGCCAGAGGCACACCCAAAACAGAGGGATGCCCCCCTAAAACAGGAATGCCCCCAAAACAGAAAGGTACCCCGAACCCAGGGGTGCCCCAAAAACAGGGGCACCCCCGCAGCCCCCAAAATCCAGGGGTGCCCCGAAACCGGGGTGCCCCCAAACCCAGCCGGGGGTGCCCCCGAGCCCGGGGGAGCCCCCACAGCCGGGGCGCTCCCCAAACGAAGGGCGTCTCCCCCAAAAAGGGGTTCCCCGAACGCGGCGGGGGCTCGGGGTGCCCCCCCCGGCTGCCGGCGGTGGGCGGGGCTCGGGGCGTGGCCGTGGGCGGTGCCCGTGGGCGGGGTTTGGAGGCTCCGCCCCCGCCCCGCCCTCCCCGGCGCTCAGCGCCATGGGCGAGGGGCAGCCCAGGTACGGGCGGGGCTACTGGGGGCACTGGGACGCACTGGGAGGCTGCGGGGGCACGGCCGCGGGCTGGGGGGCGCCGGGGCGGGCACTGGGGGGG
>NW_020918258.1:542-968 GCF_003984885.1 Neopelma chrysocephalum | reverse complement strand
GGGATTTGGGAAAGCAGGAGTCGGGAAAGGAGAGTTGGGGAAAGGGAGGGTAAGGGGGGTTAGGGAAAGGGGGTTAAAAAGGGGAGGGGGGGTTAAGGAAAAAGGAGGAGCTAGGGAAAGGGGAGGTTAATAAAAGGGTGGGGTTAAGGAAAGGGGATTGAGGAAAAAGTGTGAGTTAAGGAAAGAGGGAAGTTAGGGAAAGGGGGAGGTTAGGGAAAAGGGGGGCTTAGCGAAAGCGGGGGGTTGGGAAAAAGGAAGTTAGGGAAAAGGGGTGGTAGAAGAGGGGAGTTAGAGAAAGGGGAGACTAGGGAAGGAGAGGGTAGAGAACAGGGGGAAGGCAAAGGCGGGAGTAAGGAAAGAAGGGGTCAGGGGAAAGGGGGGGTTTAGGGAAAACGAGAGTTAGGGAAAGAGGGAATGGCGTTAGGG
>NW_020918258.1:0-442 GCF_003984885.1 Neopelma chrysocephalum | reverse complement strand
CTTGGGCAGGGACTTGTGCTTCTGGATCTTCTTCTCCTCCTTGATCTCATCCGTCAGGAACTGGGCGAAGGCTTTGTCTCCTGGTGGGGAAAGAAAAGGGCGTTAGGGAAAAGGGGGGATTTGGGAAAGCAGGAGTCGGGAAAGGAGAGTTGGGGAAAGGGAGGGTAAGGGGGGCTAGGGAAAGGGGGGTAAAAAGGGGAGGGGGGGGTAAGGGAAAGGGGGGGGGTAGGGAAAAGGGGGGCTTAGCGAAAGCGGGGGGTTGGGAAAAAGGAAGTTAGGGAAAAGGGGTGGTAGAAGAGGGGAGTTAGAGAAAGGGGAGACTAGGGAAGGAGAGGGTAGAGAACAGGGGGAAGGCAAAGGCGGGAGTAAGGAAAGAAGGGGTCAGGGGAAAGGGGGGGTTTAGGGAAAACGAGAGTTAGGGAAAGAGGGAATGGCGTTAGGG
>NW_020918257.1:115-1061 GCF_003984885.1 Neopelma chrysocephalum | reverse complement strand
GTGCTGTGCCCGGTGTCCCGCGGGTGCTGTGCCCGGTGCTGTGCCCGTTGTCCTGCGGGTGCCGTGCCCGGTGCTGTGCCCGGTACTGTGCCCGGTGCTGTGCCCGGTGCTGTGCCCGGTGTCCTGTGGGTGCTGTGCCGGATGCTGTACCCGGTGCTGTGCCCGGTGTCCTGCGGGTGCCGTGCCCGTTGTCCTGCGGGTGCCGTGCCCGGTGCTGTGCCCGGTGTCCTGTGGGTTCTGTGCCCGGTGTCCTGCGGGTGCCGTACCCGGTGCTGTGCCCGGTGCTGTGCCCGGTGTCCCGCGGGTGCCGTGCCCGGTGCTGTGCCGGATGCTGTGCCCGGTGCTGTGCCCGGTGTCCCGCGGGTGCCGTGCCCGGTGCTGTGCCGGGTGCTGTGCCCGGTGTCCTGTGGGTGCTTTGCCCGGTGCTGTGCCCGGTGCTGTGCCCGGTGCTGTGCCCGGTGCTGTGCCCGGTGTCCTGCGGGTGCCGTGCCCGGTGTCCCGCGGGTGCTGTGCCGGGTGCCAGGAATCCAAAGTAAAACTTGCGGGTCGAGATAAGACCAGGTCAATAAACGAATAAAGCGGGATAATTGATGATGATAATGATCATCATCATCATCATCGTTATCGTCGTCACCTTCGGAAATAAAAAAGGAAGATAAACCTCGAGAGAAACAAGAGGTGCCCATCGAGTCCCCCTGAAGTGCCAGCGCTGCCCCTGCCAGCCCCGGGCTCTGCAAGGATCCGTGTCCTCTGTGTCCCACCATCCCAAAAACCCTCTGTCCCTCCATCCCAACATCTCTCTGCCCCACCATCCCTCTGTCCCACCATCCCAAAATCCCTCTGTCCCTCTGTCCCTCTGTCCAATCATCCCAACATCCCTCTGCCCCCCCATCCCTCTGTCCCTCTGTCCCTCCATCCCAACATCCCTCTGTCCCTCCATCCCAAC
>NW_020918257.1:0-105 GCF_003984885.1 Neopelma chrysocephalum | reverse complement strand
CCCAACATCCCTCTGTCCCTCCATCCCAACATCCCTCTGTCCCTCCAGCCCTCTGTCCCACCATCCCAACGCCCCTGGGAGGGGCTATGGGGTGCACAGGGGGGG
>NW_020918256.1:370-1019 GCF_003984885.1 Neopelma chrysocephalum | reverse complement strand
TGGGCTGGGCCTTACTGGTCTTACTGGTTTTATTGGGTGTCACTGGGCCTTTACTGGGGCCTTACTGGGTCCTTACGGGTGTCACTGGGCCTTTACTGGGTCCGTACTGGGTCCTTACTGGTGTAACTGGGCCTTTACTGGTTCTGTTCTGGTGTCACTGGGCCTTTACTGGGCTTTTACTGGTTTCTTACTGGTGTTACTGGGCTGTTACTGTTTCCGTACTGGTGTCACTGGGCCTTTACTGGGCCTTTACTGGTGTCATTGGGCTTTTACGGTGCCTTTACTGGTTCCTTACTGATGTTACTGGGCCTTTACTGGTGTCACTGGGCCTTTACTGGGCCTTTACTGAGTCTGTACTGGTGTCACTGGGCCTTTACTGGGCGTTAATGGGTCCGTACTGGCGTTACTGGGCCTTTACTGAGTCTGCACTGGTGTTACTGGGCCTTTACTGGATCTGTACTGGTGTCACTGGCCCTTTACTGGGCCTTTACTGGTGTCCCGGGGGCGTGGCCAGCCTGAAGCCCCGCCCCTTTTGGCCACACCCCGTTATTAAGGAGGGGGCGTGGCCTCTCCCGGCCCCGCCCCGCGCGGACAATGGGGGTGGGCGGGGCCGCGGGGGCTTCTGGGATCGGCCGCGGGTGAGGGGGGG
>NW_020918256.1:0-270 GCF_003984885.1 Neopelma chrysocephalum | reverse complement strand
TTTGGGGCTGGGGGGGGTCGGGAGGGGGGTGTTTTAGGGGTGGGGGGTCAGTTTTGGGGGGTCGGGGTCAGTTTTGGGGGGGGCTCACCGCGGGGGGAGGGGCGGGCGGAGCCTTCGGCGCTGCCGGAGCTGCGGGAGGGGGGGGGGGGCGTGAGCGATAATTAGGGGGGTCATTAACGCTAATTAACGACCTCCCACCTCCCCGGGACCCCCATTTTCCCCCGGGACCCCCAGAAACCCCCCCGGCCACTCCCGGGACCCCCCAAAACT
>NW_020918255.1:696-1096 GCF_003984885.1 Neopelma chrysocephalum | reverse complement strand
AACCCCCCAAAAATGCCCCAAAATGCCCCAAAAAGGGGGTCGGGCCCCGCCCCCTCCCCTCAAACGCGGCCCCGAAGCGCCGCCTGTCAATCAAGGCCAGACCACGCCCCCTTCACCTGTCAATCACAATCAAACCACGCCCCCTTATTTACATAAACACGCCCAGCGTCGCGGCCACGCCCGTGTCGCCATGGCAACGACGCTTGTCCGGTCTGGCCACGCCCCCCGGTGGTCGCCGCCATGTTGGTTGAGGGCGGTAGCGACGGAAGTGACGTCATCGGCGGCGCCCGGGCCGGGCGGAAGTGAAGGAGGCGGGAAGGAGGTGAGGGGGGAACTGGGGGAAACTGGGGGAAACTGGGAGGGACTGGGGGGCACTGGGAAGGACCAGGAGGGACTGGGG
>NW_020918255.1:0-596 GCF_003984885.1 Neopelma chrysocephalum | reverse complement strand
GGGGGGGCCCTGGGGGGGATTTGGGGGCTGAAGGGGGGACTCCGGGGGGGTCCCGGGGGGTTGGGGGAACACGGGGACACTTTCGGGGGGTTCCGGGGGGTCCCGTGGGGGGATGGAATTGGGGGGGGGGGGGGGGGGGGGCGGGGGGGGGCCCGGGGGGGGGCCGGGGGGGGCTTTGGGGGCTCTCCCCCCCCCAAACCCCCCAAAAATGCCCCAAAATGCCCCAAAAAGGGGGTCGGGCCCCGCCCCCTCCCCTCAAACGCGGCCCCGAAGCGCCGCCTGTCAATCAAGGCCAGACCACGCCCCCTTCACCTGTCAATCACAATCAAACCACGCCCCCTTATTTACATAAACACGCCCAGCGTCGCGGCCACGCCCGTGTCGCCATGGCAACGACGCTTGTCCGGTCTGGCCACGCCCCCCGGTGGTCGCCGCCATGTTGGTTGAGGGCGGTAGCGACGGAAGTGACGTCATCGGCGGCGCCCGGGCCGGGCGGAAGTGAAGGAGGCGGGAAGGAGGTGAGGGGGGAACTGGGGGAAACTGGGGGAAACTGGGAGGGACTGGGGGGCACTGGGAAGGACCAGGAGGGACTGGGG
>NW_020918254.1:427-1090 GCF_003984885.1 Neopelma chrysocephalum | reverse complement strand
GGGGAGAAGCCCAGGTGGGCGCCAGGGGGGGTGTGAGGGGAGCTGGGGGGTCGAGGGGTGTGTTATGGGTCATTCCGGTGAGCCACGGACTGGAGTGTCCCAATGACCCGTGTCCTGGTCCATCCCAATGACCCATGTCCTGCACCATCCTTGGAGCCAAGGAATCATGTCCTGGACCATCCCATGACCCATGTCCTGGGACCATCTGTGGTACCAAGGACCCCTGTCCTGGACCATCCCATGGTCCCATGTCTTGGACCATCCCAATGACCCGTGTCCTGGACTGTCCGTGGTGCCAAGGACCTGTGTCCTGGACCATCCCAATGACCCGTGTCCTGCACCATCCTTGGAGCCAAGGAATCATGTCCTGGACCATCCCACTGACCCATGTCCTGGGACATCCGTGGTGCCAAGGAATCATGTCCTGGACCATCCCAATGACCTGTGTCCTGCACCATCTGTGGTGCCAAGGACCTGTGTCCTGGACCATCCCAATGACCCATGTCCAGGAGCATCCTTGGAGTCCAGGACTCATGTCCCAGATCATCCCAATGACCCATGTCCTGGACCATCCCATGGTTCCATGTCCTGGACCATCCATGGATTCCAGCACCTGTGTCCTGGACCATCCTTGGAGCCAAGGAATCATGTCCTGGTCCCTCC
>NW_020918254.1:0-417 GCF_003984885.1 Neopelma chrysocephalum | reverse complement strand
TCACCCATGTCCTGGACCATCCTTGGAGCCAAGGAATCATGTCCTGGACCATCCCAAGGTCCCATGTCCTGGACCATCCCAATGACCCATGTCCTGAAGCATCCATGGAGTCCAGGACCTGTGTCCTGGATGATCCTTGGAGCCAAGGAATCATGTCCTGGTCCATCCCAATGACCCCTGTCCTGGACCATCCATGGATTCCAGCACCCATGTCCTGGACCATCCTTGAAGCCAAGGAATCATATCCTGATCTCTCCCAAGGTCCCCTGTCCTGATCCACCCCAATGACCCCTGTCCTGGTCCATTCCAATGACCCGTGTCCTGGAGCATCCTTGGAGTCCAGGAATCATGTCCTGGACCATCCCAATGACCCATGTCCTGGATCCATGTCCTGGACCATCCATGGATTCCAGCACC
>NW_020918253.1:427-978 GCF_003984885.1 Neopelma chrysocephalum | reverse complement strand
GGGGGTCCTGGGGGTATTTTTGGGGTCCCTGGGGGGATTTGGGGGGGTCTTTGAGGGGACTTGGGGAGGGTCCCTGGGGGGATTTGGGGGATCCTTGAGGGGATTTGGGGAATCTGGGGGGTGGTTTCTGTGTATTTTTGGATCATCCCAGAGAAATTTTGGGGGGTCCCAGGGTGGGTTCTGGGGGTCCCAGCCCGGGGGGGTCCCGGGGGGTGGGTTTGACCCCCCAAAACACCCCAAAACCCCCCCAGGATGGCCCCCGAGGTGATCCTGGCCATGGACCCTGAGGGGGTTTGGGGGAGTCCTGGGATCAATATTTGGGGTCTTCTGGGGGTTCCCGGGGTGGGTTTCGGGGGTCCCAGCCCAGGGGGGTCCCGAGGGGGTCCTGGGGGGTGGGTTTGACCCCCCCAGGGTGGGTTTGACCCCCCAAAACCCCCCAGGATGGCCCCCGAGGTGATCCTGGCCATGGACGAGGGTCGCTACGACGGCCGGGCCGACGTTTGGGGGATGGGAATCACCTGCATCGAGATGGGTGAGGGGCGAGGGGGGGG
>NW_020918253.1:0-327 GCF_003984885.1 Neopelma chrysocephalum | reverse complement strand
GGGGGTCCTGGGGGTATTTTTGGGGTCCCTGGGGGGATTTGGGGGGGTCTTTGAGGGGACTTGGGGAGGGTCCCTGGGGGGATTTGGGGGATCCTTGAGGGGATTTGGGGAATCTGGGGGGTGGTTTCTGTGTATTTTTGGATCATCCCAGAGAAATTTTGGGGGGTCCCAGGGTGGGTTCTGGGGGTCCCAGCCCGGGGGGGTCCCGGGGGGTGGGTTTGACCCCCCAAAACACCCCAAAACCCCCCCAGGATGGCCCCCGAGGTGATCCTGGCCATGGACCCTGAGGGGGTTTGGGGGAGTCCTGGGATCAATATTTGGGGTCTT
>NW_020918252.1:0-392 GCF_003984885.1 Neopelma chrysocephalum | reverse complement strand
CTCTGCTCCATAAAGTATTCCCTCGGAACACTCATCCCTCTTTCCTTTGTCGAGCCGTTCCTGTTTCCTTGCTTTACTCTCTGCGTTTCAGAGAACTCCTGCAGTCCATCCTTCCGACTTTTCTTTCTCTCTTTCCTTTGCTTATTCCCGCAGCTTTCCATTCTTCAGTGACTCCACCAATCCACCTCTCTTTCCAGCACTCAACTCTCCACTAGTGGAGAGATGGACACTTCCACTAGTTCACACCTTGACATGCTCTTAAAACTCTTCTCCCTATGGTCCTGACTGCTTCTGTGCCCTTCATTCTGGGAAACAACAACCAGCGCAAAAAACAATTCTGACGGCTTTTCTTCCTTATCTCCCCGCCACTGTGTGCAGGCAGAGCCCAGGTG
>NW_020918251.1:322-763 GCF_003984885.1 Neopelma chrysocephalum | reverse complement strand
GGGGGGGCTACAAGAGCCGCTATAATGGGGCTCAATGGGGCCGCGAGGGATGATGGGAGTTGTAGTCCCGCCCATAATGGAGCTCTATGAGAGCGCGGGGCATGACGGGAGTTGCAGTCCAGGAAGCGCTCAAAATGGCGCCGGCTTTCGGGTTCCGCCCCCGCGATCCCGGGCGCTGATTGGCTGCAGTCGGTGACTGGCAGGCGCGCTGACCAATGGGAAGCGGCGCCGGCGGAGGGCGGGAAGCGGCGGCGCTGAGGGGAGCGGTGAGGGGCGGGCGGCGGATTTTGGGGGGATTTGGGGCTTTTTGGGGGTTTTTTGGGGGTTTTCGGGTCTTTCTCATGACTCGCTCGCCCCCCACAGACCCCCGGGAGCCTCCCGGAGTCATGTTGGCCGTGAAGGTGAAGGTGGAGAAGCCGGGTGAGCCTCTTACCCCCCCCC
>NW_020918251.1:0-222 GCF_003984885.1 Neopelma chrysocephalum | reverse complement strand
GGGGGTCTCACAAGGGGTTTGAGAGGGATTTGAGACACGAAAAAGAATATTTAGGAGACTCTAGGATCTGGTTTATGGATCTGGGACGGGGTTTAGGGGGCTTCGGAGGGACTTTTGGGGGTCCCGGGGTTGTTTTTGGGGTCCCTGAGGGTGTTTTGGGGGGTCCTGAGGGGAGGGGGGGGGGTAAGAGGCTCACCCGGCTTCTCCACCTTCACCTTCACG
>NW_020918250.1:0-339 GCF_003984885.1 Neopelma chrysocephalum | reverse complement strand
GCCCTGCCGTGCGTGACAGTTCCTCTGACCAATAGGAACCCGCTTTCCCCGCGCAAGCCCCGCCTTGGGGGAGCAGCTTCCTCCTTGCCACAGCCTTTCTCCGGTATAAACACAGGTTTGAAGTTCCTCCAATAGGAGCGCGCGGATCCGCTGATTGACAGCCACTTTAGTCCAGCCCATTGCGCCGTGCACTAATGAGCGGGCGACTTTCGCTGAGTGACATCCGGCGGGACCAATGGGCGCACGGCGAGCGCGGGCGGGGCGGGGCGGCGGCCTGAGGGAGCCTGCGGCATCTCGGCGGGGTGAGCACCGAGCGAGGGGGGAGGAGGCGGCGGCGGC
>NW_020918249.1:786-1164 GCF_003984885.1 Neopelma chrysocephalum | reverse complement strand
GGGGGGGGCACTGGGTGGATCCTGCTGTCCCACCCTATTCCCATCCCATCACCATCCCTGTGCTCATTCCAACTGCATCCCATCCCATCCTCATTCCCATAACATCCCAATCCCATTCCACTCCATCCCATCTCCATTACCACCCCATTCCACTCACCCCATCCCATCCCATCCCATCCCATCCATCCCATCCCACCCCGTTTCCCTCCATCCCATCTCCATCCCATCTCCATTCCCATCCCATTCCACTCCATCTCCATTCCCACCTTATTCCACTCCATCCCATCTCCATCCCATCGCATTCCCACCCCATTCCACCCCATTCCACTCCATCCCATCCCATTCCCATCCCATTCCCACCTCATTTCACTCCATTCC
>NW_020918249.1:0-686 GCF_003984885.1 Neopelma chrysocephalum | reverse complement strand
GAGGGGTGGGAAGGGGGGCAGGGAATGGGATGAGGGGCAGGAAGGGGAATTCCCAACCCCACGCTGGGATCAGGGAATGCCGGGAATGGGGCTGGGATGACTCACGGTGCCGGGATCTGCGGGAGGCTGATCCTCTTCTCCCGCTCTGCAGGAGAGGACAGGGCACAGTCACACCCCAAAATCCTTGGGAACACGTGGGGGGGGAACTCTGGGGGGCTCCAGGGCCCCCCCACACACACGGGCAGTGGGAATGGTGGGAATGGTGGGAATGGTGGGAATGGTGGCCATGGAGAGCCTGGAAAAGGGCTGGGGGGGGCACTGGGTGGATCCTGCTGTCCCACCCTATTCCCATCCCATCACCATCCCTGTGCTCATTCCAACTGCATCCCATCCCATCCTCATTCCCATAACATCCCAATCCCATTCCACTCCATCCCATCTCCATTACCACCCCATTCCACTCACCCCATCCCATCCCATCCCATCCCATCCATCCCATCCCACCCCGTTTCCCTCCATCCCATCTCCATCCCATCTCCATTCCCATCCCATTCCACTCCATCTCCATTCCCACCTTATTCCACTCCATCCCATCTCCATCCCATCGCATTCCCACCCCATTCCACCCCATTCCACTCCATCCCATCCCATTCCCATCCCATTCCCACCTCATTTCACTCCATTCC
>NW_020918248.1:0-363 GCF_003984885.1 Neopelma chrysocephalum | reverse complement strand
GGGGGGGGTAAATCCCTGGGGCCCTGGCTCAGTGCCCCCCCCCTCCCCCAGGGACCCCAGCGTGCCTTGACTGCCCATCCCCCACTGTCACCCCCCCCCCAGGGGACAGGGACACCCCCCAACCCCCCCCCTCCCACAAAACAGGCTCTCCCTGCCCAAACGGGAGCACCCAGCGGGGTGGGGGTGTCCCCCCCACCTTCACCCCGTGTCCTGGGGGGGTCCCCGCGGTGCTGGGGCTCAGTGGGACCCCCCCACACACACACTGTGGGGACCCCCCCTCGGGCAGCTCTGCTCCTTCTGGGAGGCAGCTCCAGCGGGTTAATCATTGGCACAGAGTCAACAGCCCCCGGTGTTCCCAGTGTT
>NW_020918247.1:697-1481 GCF_003984885.1 Neopelma chrysocephalum | reverse complement strand
GGGGGGTGGGGGGCTCAATTTGGGGGTGGGGGACTCAATTTGGGGGTGGGAGGCTCAATTTGGGGAGTGGGGGGGTCAATTTGGGGGTAGGGAGGGTCAATTTGGGAGCGGGGGATTCCCTGGACGTCAACGCGCAGAGCGGGAACATCCCAACGGAGGGGGTGGATTTTGGGGGGGCTGGGGGGGCCAAAAACCTCTTGGGGAGGGGGGCTGAGGGTCTGGGGAGGGGGCTGAGGGTCTGAGGGGGGGTCTGAGGGTCTCCCCCTCCCCAAAATGCCCCCCCAGGTTCGTGGGGGGGGGCGGGGAGAGCTGCAGCCTCATCGCCGAGGGGCTCAGCACGGCCCTGCAGCTCTTCGACGACTTCAAGAAGATGAGGGAGCAGATGTGAGTGCTTTGGGGGGGGGCCCCGGGGGGTTTGGGGGGGTCTCAGAGGGGTTTGGGGGGATCCTGAGGAGTTTGAGGGGGGGTCTCAGAGGGGTTTGGGTGGGTCTCAGAGGGGTTTGGGAGGGTCTCAGGGGGCTTGGAGGGGGTCCTGAGAGGTTTGGGGGAGCCCTGTGGGGTTTGGAGGGTCCTGAGGGGTCGGGGGGGGCTCGTGGGGGCTCTTTGGGTGGTCTCTGACCCCCTCGTGCCCCCCTTTTGCAGCGGGCAGACCCACAAGGTGTGTGTGCTGATCTGTAACTCCCCCCCGTACCTGCTGCCCGCCGTGGAGAGCACAACTTACTCGGGGTACAGCACCGAGAGCCTTGTGCAGAGGATCGCTGAGGTACGGGGGGATTTGGGGGGG
>NW_020918247.1:0-597 GCF_003984885.1 Neopelma chrysocephalum | reverse complement strand
GGATCGCTGAGGTACGGGGGGATTTGGGGGGCTTTTGAGGGGTTTTTGGGACTTAAGACCCCCCCCGGGGCATGGGGGGGTGGAGGACCCCCCTTGGAGTGAAATCGGGGGGTTACATTGGGGTAATGGGAGTAATGGGGATCTGGGAAAGTCTCATGCAGCTCTTGCTGAGGAGAGGGGGGGAAGTGAAGGGGCTTGGGGGGGTCTTTGGGGGCCATCAGGACCTGCTCTGGGTTCCTCCCTTTTCCCCTCACTTTTCCCACCTTTTTGTCTCCTCACATTTCCTTCCCTTTTTCGCTCACATTTCCCACCTTTTTTCTCTCATGTTTCCCGCCCTTTTCCCCTTATATTTCTCGCCATTTTGTCTTCTCACGTTTCCCTCCCTTTTCCACTCACATTTCCCACCTTTTTTCTCTCGTTTCCCACCCTTTTCCCCTTATATTTCTCGCCATTTTGTCCCCTCACGTTTCCCACCCTTTTCCCCTCACGTTTCCCACCCTTTTCCCCTCACGTTTCCCCCCCTTTTCCCCTCACATTTCCCGCCATTTTGTCCCCTCATGTTTCCCACCCATTTCCCCTCACATTTCCCACCATTTT
>NW_020918246.1:0-387 GCF_003984885.1 Neopelma chrysocephalum | reverse complement strand
GGCGGGACCTCGCCTCAAACAACCACCCCTCCCTCTCATTGGCCAGCGCGCCCGTCCATCACCCCAACCGCGCCTTCCCATTGGCCGCTCACCCAGCGCCGCCTCCCATTGGCGCGTCGAGCCGCCGCTCAGCCATCCGACGCCTCCGATTGGCGGAGGCCGTGTCGGGGGGGCGGGTCCCGGCGCTGAGGGCGGCCCAGAGAGACCCCGGGGCCCGGCGGAGGCTCCGAGAAGCGGCGGCGGCGGCCCCGGGCCCGGGCCCCGGGGGCGAGGGGCGGGAGGAGCCGCGGGAGGAGCGGCGGCGGCTCCGAGATGGAGGACGGAGTGTTCGGTGAGGCCTCGGGGCCGCGGGGGCCGCGCGGGAACCGCCATAGAAGGGGGGGGGGG
>NW_020918245.1:0-306 GCF_003984885.1 Neopelma chrysocephalum | reverse complement strand
GCTCCGGGCGGCTCCGTTTGGCCCCGAGGGCGATGTCGGTGCCCCCGAGGCGGCGGCGGCGGCTCATGGGGGGGGGGGGGGGGGGGCTCCGGGACGGCCCCGGGCGCGCCGTGATGACGTCACTGCGCCGCCACACCGGCAGGGACTGAACCATTTGGAGCCAATGTGGGGGGGGAGGCAGTGGGGGATGGACTGAACCATGTGGGCCATGAGGGAAGCCTGGAATGAATGGGGACAATGGGGGGGCGGGAATGGGTTTAACGGGGGGGGTTAATGGGCTAAACCACGTGAGATAACGGGGGGGGG
>NW_020918244.1:342-841 GCF_003984885.1 Neopelma chrysocephalum | reverse complement strand
CGACCGTATGCAATTTTAGCCCCCGGTTGGCAGAAGCACCGGCACACGAACAACAGCACTTTTTGCCCAGAAGGAGGGGACCAGACCCTCCGGCTCTCGCCTGCTGTTTGTGTGCCGGGATTGGTTCTACGCACGCAGCCGGGGCTCCCGGTCCTGGCGCCTTCGGTCTGGAAGGAATCCTCGACCCTATGCAATTTTAGCCCCTGACTGGCAGGCGCGCCGGCCTGCCAACGACGGACCTTTTTGCCCAGAAGGAGGGGCCTGACCCTCCGGCTCGCGCCTGCTATTTGTGCGCCACAATCGGCTCTACGCGCGCAGTTGGGGCTCCCGGTCCTGGCGCCTTCGGTCTGGAAGGAATCCTCGACCGTATGCAATTTTAGCCCACGTTCGGCCGGCGCACGGGCCAACGAACGAAGGCCCTTTTTGCCCAGAAGGAGGGGCCTGACCCTCCGGCTCTCGCCTGCTATTTCTGCGCAGCAATCGGCTCTACGCGCGCAGC
>NW_020918244.1:0-242 GCF_003984885.1 Neopelma chrysocephalum | reverse complement strand
CGGCCGTCGCACGGGCCAACGAACGAAGGCCCTTTTTGCCCAGAAGGAGGGGCCTGACCCTCCGGCTCTCGCCTGCTATTTGTGCGCCGCGATTGGCTCTACGTGCGCAGCCGGGGCTGCCGGTCCTGGCGCCTTCGGTCTGGAAGGAATCCTCGACTGTATGCAATTTTAGCCCTTGGCCTGGCGACGCATCTGCACATGAACGACGGCCCTTTTTGCCCAGAAGGAGGGGCCTGACCCTT
>NW_020918243.1:330-987 GCF_003984885.1 Neopelma chrysocephalum | reverse complement strand
CCAAAAATGGACCCAAAATCCCTCAAAAACCCCCCAACCCCCCCCCCAAAATTGACTCAGAACCTCCCAAATTGACTCCAAACACCCCCAAAATGGACCCAACCCCCCCCCCCCCCAAAAAATGGACCCAAAACCTGCCAAAAAGGGACCCAAAACCCCCCAAAACGTCCCCAAACTCCTGGGAGGGGCGGGGGGGGCTCTGGGATGACTTTGGGGGTCCCAGGGGGGGGCTAAGGGGGGTCTTGGGGGGGGCCCCTCGGGGTGGTCATGGGGGAGGGGGGGTCAAAACTCATTTTTGGGCCCCCCAAATGTCTCCAAGTCACTGGGGGGGGTGGGGGGGAGTTTTGGGGGTCCCTGGGGCAGTTTTGGGGTCCCTGGGGGGGTTTTGGGGGTCCCTGGGACAGTTTTGGGGTCCCTGGGTGGAGTTTTGGGGGATCCGGGGGGGGTTTGGGGGGGTTTTAAAGGGTCTCAGGGGAGTTTTGAGGGAAGTTTTGGGGGTCTCTGGGGTGGATTTTGACTCCCCCGACCCCCCAGGACGGGCGGCTGACGAGGGAGGAGATTTTGGGGCACTGGGAGCTCTTCGTGGGCAGCAAAGCCACGGATTTCGGGCAGGACCTGCACCGACCCCACGACGAGCTCTGAGACCCCCCCCCCCCC
>NW_020918243.1:0-230 GCF_003984885.1 Neopelma chrysocephalum | reverse complement strand
CCAAAAATGGACCCAAAATCCCTCAAAAACCCCCCAACCCCCCCCCCAAAATTGACTCAGAACCTCCCAAATTGACTCCAAACACCCCCAAAATGGACCCAACCCCCCCCCCCCCCAAAAAATGGACCCAAAACCTGCCAAAAAGGGACCCAAAACCCCCCAAAACGTCCCCAAACTCCTGGGAGGGGCGGGGGGGGCTCTGGGATGACTTTGGGGGTCCCAGGGGGGGG
>NW_020918242.1:491-1004 GCF_003984885.1 Neopelma chrysocephalum | reverse complement strand
ATTTTGGGGGTCCCTGGGGGGGATTTCTGGTTTCTGGGGGGGGGTTTTGTTTTGGGGGGGGTCCCTGGGGGGTGATTCTGCTTTTGAGGGGTGTCCCTGGGCCCCCTCAAATCCCCCCTTTCCCCCCCCCAGCCTGGTTTGCTCGGCCCTGCGGGGGAAGATCTCGGTGCACAACGAGCTCGAGGCCAATTTCAAGGTGAGACCCCCCAAAACCCCCCAAAAACGGGGGGGCCTGGTTGGGGGGAGGGGAGGAGGAAGGGGAAGGGCCCCCCCCAAGGTCTGAACCCCTCCTGAGGAGGGAGAGAGGGAGAGGGAGACCCCAAAAATCCCTGGGTGACCCCCCAGATCCCAGAGTCTGCCGTGGGGGGGGTCCCTGGTTTGGGGGTGTTCCGCGTTTTGGGGGGTCCCCAGCGTTGGGGGCGTCCCCTGGGGGGCTTCCTGGGTTTGGGGGTGTCCCAGGTTTTGGGGGTCTCCAGGTCGGTGTCCCTGGTTTGGGAGGGGTCCCAGGTTTGG
>NW_020918242.1:0-391 GCF_003984885.1 Neopelma chrysocephalum | reverse complement strand
GTCCCTGGGTTTGGGGGTGTCCCAGGGGTGTGTCCCAGGTTTGGGGGTGGCCCCAGGTTTTGGGGGATGTCCCTGGGTTTGGGGGTGTCCCAGGGGTGTGTCCCAGGTTTGGGGGTGGCCCCAGGTTTTGGGGGATGTCCCTGGGTTTGGGGGTGTCCCAGGGGTGTGTCCCAGGTTTGGGGGTGGCCCCAGGTTTTGGGGGATGTCCCTGGGTTTGGGGGTGTCCCAGGGGTGTGTCCCAGGTTTGGGGGGGGTCCCTGGTGACCCCCTGTCCCCCCCCCAGGCTCTGTCCCGGGCCCTGGTGAACGTGGGGGGGAAGTTGACCCACGCCCGGGACGTTCGGGATTTCTTCGTCGACCTGGTGGAGAAGGTGGGGGGGACTTTGGGGGGG
>NW_020918241.1:588-922 GCF_003984885.1 Neopelma chrysocephalum | reverse complement strand
GGGGGGGCACGTGGGACATATGGAGTGGTCCCTGGGGATATATGGGGTCTGTGGGATCTGTGGGACATATGGAGTGGTTCCTGGGGATATATGGGATCTATAGGGGCACAGGGGACATATGGAGTGGTCCCTGGGGATGTATGGGATCTATGGGATCTGTGGGACATATGGAGTGGTTCCTGGGGATATATGGGATCTATAGGGGCACAGGGGACATATGGAGTGGTCTCTGGGGATCTATGGGATCTATGGGATCTGTGGGACATATGGAGTGGTCCCTGGGGATATATGGGATCTATGGGGGGGGTTATGGGGCACTCGGGGCTGGTTTGGG
>NW_020918241.1:0-488 GCF_003984885.1 Neopelma chrysocephalum | reverse complement strand
GGGGGGGTATATGGGACATATGGAGTGGTCTCTGGGGATATACAGGGGCTATAGGGGGGGTGTTGGACCTCTGGGGGGGGTATTGACCCTATATGGGACATATGGGGGGGGGTCTGGGACCCGTACGGGACCTTTGGGGGGTTCTGTGGGATCTGGGGGGGCACGTGGGACATATGGAGTGGTCCCTGGGGATATATGGGGTCTGTGGGATCTGTGGGACATATGGAGTGGTTCCTGGGGATATATGGGATCTATAGGGGCACAGGGGACATATGGAGTGGTCCCTGGGGATGTATGGGATCTATGGGATCTGTGGGACATATGGAGTGGTTCCTGGGGATATATGGGATCTATAGGGGCACAGGGGACATATGGAGTGGTCTCTGGGGATCTATGGGATCTATGGGATCTGTGGGACATATGGAGTGGTCCCTGGGGATATATGGGATCTATGGGGGGGGTTATGGGGCACTCGGGGCTGGTTTGGG
>NW_020918240.1:408-628 GCF_003984885.1 Neopelma chrysocephalum | reverse complement strand
GGGGGGGGTCACAGCGGTGTTCGGGGGGGGCTCAGACCTTCAGAAACACCCCCACCCCCGAGGTGACCCCCCCTGGATCCCCCCCACCCGTGGGACCCCCATTATCCCCATCCAGCCCTGGTACCCCCCTCGAAAAACGGGAAGAGACTGCGGAGCCTCTGGATGATCTGGGGGGGTCACATCAGTGTTGGGGGGTCCTCAAATCCCCAGAGACCCCCCC
>NW_020918240.1:0-308 GCF_003984885.1 Neopelma chrysocephalum | reverse complement strand
ACCCGTGGGACCCCCGTTATCCCCATCCAGCCCCGGGACCCCCCCCCGAAAAACGGGAAGAGGCTGCGGAGCCTCTGGATGATCTGAGGGGGGGGGTCACAGCGGTGTTCGGGGGGGGCTCAGACCTTCAGAAACACCCCCACCCCCGAGGTGACCCCCCCTGGATCCCCCCCACCCGTGGGACCCCCATTATCCCCATCCAGCCCTGGTACCCCCCTCGAAAAACGGGAAGAGACTGCGGAGCCTCTGGATGATCTGGGGGGGTCACATCAGTGTTGGGGGGTCCTCAAATCCCCAGAGACCCCCCC
>NW_020918239.1:543-1150 GCF_003984885.1 Neopelma chrysocephalum | reverse complement strand
GGGGCACCTGGGGGCACCTGGGCACACCTGAGGACAGCCAGGGGGGGAAAAGGGTTTAGGGGGACACAGGGGACACTCAGGGGGCACCCTGGGGTGCTGGTGACACCGGGGGGTGTTGGGGACACCGGGGGGGGGCATTCAGAGGGCACCTGGGCACACCTGGGGACAGCCACGCCCCCCGGGGGAGGGGGGGGAAAGGATTTAGGGGGACACCCGGGGGAAGTTGGGGACACCAAGAGGACGTCGATGAACCCAGGGGACACCTCGGGGACACCTGGGGGACACTTGGGGGGCACGAAAAGCCCTTGGCGGGGACACCTTGGGGGGCGTTGGGGACCCAGGGGACACCTTGGGGGCACCTTGGGGACACTTTGGGGACACCAAGAGGACGTCGAGGAACCCAGGGGACACTTTGGGGACACCTTGGGGACACCTGGGGGGGGCACGAAAAGCCCCTGGGGGGCGTTGGGGACCCAAGGGGGACACCCTGGGGACCCCGAAACCCGGGGGGGGACGACATCGAAGCGACACCCAGGGGACCTTTCCCCGCCCTGGGGACCCCCCCCCGCTTCCCACGTGGCACCGCCACCCCTTGTGTCCCCCCCCC
>NW_020918239.1:0-443 GCF_003984885.1 Neopelma chrysocephalum | reverse complement strand
GGGGCACCTGGGGGCACCTGGGCACACCTGAGGACAGCCAGGGGGGGAAAAGGGTTTAGGGGGACACAGGGGACACTCAGGGGGCACCCTGGGGTGCTGGTGACACCGGGGGGTGTTGGGGACACCGGGGGGGGGCATTCAGAGGGCACCTGGGCACACCTGGGGACAGCCACGCCCCCCGGGGGAGGGGGGGGAAAGGATTTAGGGGGACACCCGGGGGAAGTTGGGGACACCAAGAGGACGTCGATGAACCCAGGGGACACCTCGGGGACACCTGGGGGACACTTGGGGGGCACGAAAAGCCCTTGGCGGGGACACCTTGGGGGGCGTTGGGGACCCAGGGGACACCTTGGGGGCACCTTGGGGACACTTTGGGGACACCAAGAGGACGTCGAGGAACCCAGGGGACACTTTGGGGACACCTTGGGGACACCTGGGGGGGG
>NW_020918238.1:510-798 GCF_003984885.1 Neopelma chrysocephalum | reverse complement strand
GGGGGGGGACCCCAAAAATACACCAGGGACCCCAAAAATATCACAGAAACCCCAAAAATACCCCAGAGACCCCCAAACACTCCTTGGCCAGGCAGTCCTGGGGGGGCACCCCAAAAATACACCAGGGACCCCCCCAAAAATACACCAGGGACCCCAAAAATATCCCAGAAACCCCAAAAATACCCCAGAAACCCCAAAAATATCACAGGGACCCCAAAAATACCCCAGAAACCCCAAAAATACCCCAGAGACCCCCAAACACTCCTTGGCCAGGCAGTCCTGGGGGGG
>NW_020918238.1:0-410 GCF_003984885.1 Neopelma chrysocephalum | reverse complement strand
AAAAAAAAACCCCGGGACCCCCCCCAAAATTACCTGGCAGCCGGACCAGGGGTACTGGGTGGTGAGGTTGATCACCTGGTTGTTCTCAGGGCGGATCACGGATTCCTTGGCCAGGCAGTCCTGGGGGGGGACCCCAAAAATACACCAGGGACCCCAAAAATATCACAGAAACCCCAAAAATACCCCAGAGACCCCCAAACACTCCTTGGCCAGGCAGTCCTGGGGGGGCACCCCAAAAATACACCAGGGACCCCCCCAAAAATACACCAGGGACCCCAAAAATATCCCAGAAACCCCAAAAATACCCCAGAAACCCCAAAAATATCACAGGGACCCCAAAAATACCCCAGAAACCCCAAAAATACCCCAGAGACCCCCAAACACTCCTTGGCCAGGCAGTCCTGGGGGGG
>NW_020918237.1:0-981 GCF_003984885.1 Neopelma chrysocephalum | reverse complement strand
GGGGGGGGTCAAAGGTCACGTGAGGGGGTGGTCTCACCTGGAGGGGGTGGGGTCTCAAAGGGGGCGTGGCCTCACCTGTGGGCGGGGCGGGCGGCAGAAGAGGGGCAGCCCACTGGCTGTGGCCAGGCAGAGCAGGCAGGGGGCGGGGCCTTCCCCGGGCATGGACACGCCCAGTTGGTGCAGGACACGCCCACCTATCTCCTGGGCACGCCCCCAAATCTTAGGATGCACCCCCTCTCTTGGACACGCCCCTTTAGTCCTGGACACACCCCCTTGGCTCTAGGACACGCCCACCAGCACTGGGCACGCCCCTAATTATGGGACACGCCCCCTCGCATAGGGCACGCAAACCTGGCTCCTGGACACACTCCCTTGTACCGGGACCCGCCTCCCAGTCCTGGACACGCCCCTTTACCTCATAGACACGCCCCCGTCCCAGGCCACACCCTCTTCTGTTCTAAGCCACGCCCACCTGGTTGTTAGAGTCACACCCCTTCCCTGGCCACGCCTCCACAGACACCACCCAATCACCGCGGCAGAGCCCCCCAAAAGCCACACCCCCATAGAGGCCCCACCCCCCAAGGCCCACCCACCACAAAGACCAACCCCCCGATTCTCCAGGCCACGCCCCCAATTTGGCGACACCACGCCCCCTTTCGCACAAGCCCCGCCTTCTCCGCCTCAGGCCTCGCCCCTTCCCCTCAAGCCCCGCCCCTGCCCCGTTCAGGCCCCGCCGCTCGCTCCGGGCCCGCCCCTTTTGCCGCCGCCGCCGCCGCCGGTGCTCAGTTCCCGCCGCTCGCCGCCATTTCCCGCGCGGGGCACGCCGGGAAACGCCGCTGTTGCCTCGGCAACGAGGGGGCGTGGTCTGGGCTCCCCGCCTCCGATTGGCCGACGCGCGGTTGCCGCGGCAACGGTGTCGGGGCGCGGTCTGCTCTCCCCGTCACTGATTGGCGGAGGCGCGGTTGCCGCGGCAACGGGGGG
>NW_020918236.1:0-694 GCF_003984885.1 Neopelma chrysocephalum | reverse complement strand
CCCCCCGGATTTGGGGACCCCCCCATGATTTTGGGGACCCCCCCCAGGGCACGAAGGCTCAGTACCTGGCGGCCAAGGCCCTGAAGAAACAATCCTGGCGCTTCCACACCAAGTACATGATGTGGTTCCAGCGGCACGAGGAGCCCAAAACCATCACGGACGAGTTCGAGCAGGTCAGAGAGACCCCCCCCCAAAAAGAAACCCCACCCCAAAATCCCCCAAACCGCCCCAAAATCCACCCCGGGACCCCCAAAATCCCCCAGAACCGCCCCACAGTCCACCCCAGGAACCCCAAAATCGCCCTAAAATCCCCCAAAAACGCCCCAGAATCAACCCCGGGACCCCCAAAATCCCCCAAAACCGCCCCAAAATCCCCCAAAACCGCCCCAGAATCAACCCCGGGACCCCCAAAATCCACCAAAACCGCCCCAGAATCAACCTCGGGACCCCCAAACTCCACTCTGGGACCCCCAAAATCCTCCAAAACCACCCCAAAATCCACCCAAACTGCCCCAAAATCGACCCCGGGATCCTCAAAATCCACCCCAGGACCCCAAAAATCCCCCCAAACCACCCCAAAATCCACCCCAGGACTCCCAAAATCCCCCAACCTCCCCCAAAATCCCCTCAAACAACCCCAGAATCCATCCCGGGACAGATTTTGGGGGTCCTGGGGCGGTTTTGGTGGATTTTG
>NW_020918235.1:457-707 GCF_003984885.1 Neopelma chrysocephalum | reverse complement strand
GGCATCCTGGAGACCCCCACCCCTGATCCCAGGGGACTCGGGTGTCCGCGACCCGCCCCGGGACCCCCACGGGGACCCCCCGGGACCCTCAGGGACCCCCAGGGACCCTCCGGCATCCCGGAGACCCCCACCCCTGATCCCAGGGGACTCGGGTGTCCAGGACCCCCACGGGGACCCCCCAACACTCCCCGGGGATCCCCCACCCCCAGCGACCCCCAGGGACCCCCGGACACCCCCAGGCCATCCTGGA
>NW_020918235.1:0-357 GCF_003984885.1 Neopelma chrysocephalum | reverse complement strand
GACCCCCACCCCTGATCCCAGGGGACTCGGGTGTCCACGACCCTCCTCGGGACCCCCACGGGAACCCTCCACTCCCAGGGACCCCCAGCGACCCCCAGGGACCCCCAGGCATCCTGGAGACCCCCACCCCTGATCCCAGGGGACTCGGGTGTCCGCGACCCGCCCCGGGACCCCCACGGGGACCCCCCGGGACCCTCAGGGACCCCCAGGGACCCTCCGGCATCCCGGAGACCCCCACCCCTGATCCCAGGGGACTCGGGTGTCCAGGACCCCCACGGGGACCCCCCAACACTCCCCGGGGATCCCCCACCCCCAGCGACCCCCAGGGACCCCCGGACACCCCCAGGCCATCCTGGA
>NW_020918234.1:650-1107 GCF_003984885.1 Neopelma chrysocephalum | reverse complement strand
GGGGGGGCTCATGACCCCACACCTCCTCCCCAACTGGAGCCCGAGGCCAACAACTGCACCCGGGGGGGGCTTTGGGGGGTCCTAAAGAGGGTTTGGGGGGTCTGGGGGGTTTGGGGGGGCCCTAGAGAGGGTTTGGGGGGGTCTGGAGGGTCGTGAAGGGGGTTTTGGGGTCCCCCCTCATCATGTTTTGGGGTCCCCCCAGGTCCTGGTCTGGCACACGAGGACGGAGAAGCCGAAGCTGAACCAGGAGGAGCAACTTCGGCGCCAGGGCCGCGGCTCCGACCCCCACATCGAGGTGTAGGGACCCCAAAAACCCCACACTGAGGTGTGTGAGGGACCCCCCCGGGGCCCCCCCAAACCCAGGGACCACCCCCAGCCTCTATTTATGGCCAGGACACCCCCCCCCCACAGTTTTTTGGGGGCCCCCCTTTTGTGTCTCCCCAATAAACTGTTCCCC
>NW_020918234.1:0-550 GCF_003984885.1 Neopelma chrysocephalum | reverse complement strand
TAAGGGGGGTTGGGGGAGGTTGGGGGTCCTGGAGGGGGTTTGGGGGGATCCTAGAGAGGGTTTGGGGGTCCTGGAGGGGATTTAAGGGGAGTTGGGGGGGCTCATGACCCCACACCTCCTCCCCAACTGGAGCCCGAGGCCAACAACTGCACCCGGGGGGGGCTTTGGGGGGTCCTAAAGAGGGTTTGGGGGGTCTGGGGGGTTTGGGGGGGCCCTAGAGAGGGTTTGGGGGGGTCTGGAGGGTCGTGAAGGGGGTTTTGGGGTCCCCCCTCATCATGTTTTGGGGTCCCCCCAGGTCCTGGTCTGGCACACGAGGACGGAGAAGCCGAAGCTGAACCAGGAGGAGCAACTTCGGCGCCAGGGCCGCGGCTCCGACCCCCACATCGAGGTGTAGGGACCCCAAAAACCCCACACTGAGGTGTGTGAGGGACCCCCCCGGGGCCCCCCCAAACCCAGGGACCACCCCCAGCCTCTATTTATGGCCAGGACACCCCCCCCCCACAGTTTTTTGGGGGCCCCCCTTTTGTGTCTCCCCAATAAACTGTTCCCC
>NW_020918233.1:540-1329 GCF_003984885.1 Neopelma chrysocephalum | reverse complement strand
TGTCACCAACGTCCCCAAGTGTCCCCAATGTCCCCCAAACCCCCCCAGACGCCACAATCTCCCCCCAACCGTGTCCCCGACACCCCCAACAGTGTCCCCAACGTCCCAAATCACGTCCCCGACGTCCCCAACAGTGTCCCCAACGTCCCCAATGATGTCACCGATGTCTCCAATAGTGCCACCGATGTCCTCAACAGTGTCCCCAACGTCCCCAACACCCCCCAAACGCCACAATCTCCCCCCCAACCGCGTCCCAAACGTCCCAAACAACGTCCCCAACATCCCCAACGGTGTCCCCAACGTCCCCAATGACACCACGAGCTTCTTCAACCGTGTCCCCAACGTCCCCAGCCGTGTCCCCAACACCCCCAACTGTGTCCCCAACACCCCCAACAGTGTCACCAACATCCCCAAACCCCCCCAAACACCACAATCTCCCCCCAACCGTGTCCCAAACATCCCAAATAATGTCACCAATGTCCCCAACAGTGTCACCAACGTCCCAAATCACGTCCCCAACGTCCCCAATGACACCACGAGCTTCTTCAACCGTGTCCCCAACGTCCCCAACCGTGTCCCCAACACCCCCCAAACCCCCCAAACGCCACAATCTCCCCCCCAACCGTGTCCCAAGCATCCCAAATAATGTCATAGATGCCCCCAACCGTGTCCCCGACGTCCCAAATCATGTCCCCAACGTCCCCAACCGTGTCCCCGACACCCCCAAAACGCCACAACCTCCCCCCCAACCGTGTCCCCGACGTCCCAAATCATGTCCCCAACGTCCCC
>NW_020918233.1:0-440 GCF_003984885.1 Neopelma chrysocephalum | reverse complement strand
CCCCCCCCCCTCCCTGCGCCCCTCCCCCCGTGGCGTTGCCGTTGTTGCCGTTGCAGACGGGGGCGCGGGCGTAGAGCCAGTAATCGGTGCCGATGGCGATGGCCATGAGGCCGAAGGCGGCGAAGGCCCCCACGGCCGTCAGCAGCACCTGGACCCCCCGCTCGCACCCCCATGGGACCCCCGACCCTCCCCCCCCGCCCCCCGACCCTCCCCCTCCCCCCCCCTTCCAGCGTTTGAGCGACTCCCGTTTGGGGGGGGGGGAAACCCCCCCCCCCCCCCCTTTGAAAGGGGGGGATTTGGGGGGGTTAGAGGGGGGTTTGGGGGGGGTTGGGGGAGTTTGGGGGGGTTTGGGGGGGATTTGGGGGGCGGTGGGGGGATTTGAGGGGTTTGGGGGTGATCTGGGGGGTGTCGAGGGGATTTGAGGGGATTGAAGGGGATGT
>NW_020918232.1:561-859 GCF_003984885.1 Neopelma chrysocephalum | reverse complement strand
CCCCCCCCATCCAGGCAGTGACGGACTCGGTGACATCGAACCAAAGCCACTCGTCCTCGGCGGTGGCTCGGACGGAGCGGCCGTGAAGGAACCGCCACGAGGCGTTCCCGAAACCCTGCGGGACCCCAAAATATCCCTGGGGGGGGAAACAACCCCCAAACGCATCCCCAGACCCCAAAAAACACCCCCAGACTCAAAAAATCCACACCCAGATTCCCAAAATCCACCCCCCGAGGGATCCCCCTGTCTGAGGGGTTCCTGAAACCCTGCGGGACCCCAAAATATCCCTGGGGGGGGG
>NW_020918232.1:0-461 GCF_003984885.1 Neopelma chrysocephalum | reverse complement strand
CCCCCCCCATCCATGCGGTGACGGCCTCGGTGACATCGAACCAAAGCCCTTGGGGACCTCCCTCAACCCCTTGGGGACCCCCCCAAAACTCACCAGTCCCCCAAGACCCCCCAAACCCTTGGGGACCCCCCCTAGGACTTGGGGACCCCCCAAAACTGACCGGCCCCCCCCATCCAGGCAGTGACGGACTCGGTGACATCGAACCAAAGCCACTCGTCCTCGGCGGTGGCTCGGACGGAGCGGCCGTGAAGGAACCGCCACGAGGCGTTCCCGAAACCCTGCGGGACCCCAAAATATCCCTGGGGGGGGAAACAACCCCCAAACGCATCCCCAGACCCCAAAAAACACCCCCAGACTCAAAAAATCCACACCCAGATTCCCAAAATCCACCCCCCGAGGGATCCCCCTGTCTGAGGGGTTCCTGAAACCCTGCGGGACCCCAAAATATCCCTGGGGGGGGG
>NW_020918231.1:0-330 GCF_003984885.1 Neopelma chrysocephalum | reverse complement strand
CCTCACCCTGGGCGCTGAGCAGCTCCCGCAGCCACCTGCAGCCCCCCACCGCCTCCTGCAGCCCCCCAAGCCCCCGGATCCCCCCCCAGCCCCTCACCCTGGGCGCTGAGCAGCTCCCGCAGCCGCGTCACCTCCTCGCGCAGCTCCCGGATGAGCCGCGCGTTCGGGTCCTCGTTGATCACCGCGTGGCACCGGATCTGCTTGGTGCGGTCGGCGTAGCTGGGGGGGGGGGCCAGGATCAGGGCTGGGAACCCTCCCCTAAGCCCTGGACCCCCTCCCTGGACCCCCCCAAACCCCCCTCCCTCACCGCAGGGTGCTCAGCGTCTCCTC
>NW_020918230.1:450-901 GCF_003984885.1 Neopelma chrysocephalum | reverse complement strand
CCCCCCCCCAATCCCTTTTCCCCCCTTTCCCAGCTGGGTTTGGTCCCGGATTCCCCCCAGGATGGAGCTGAACTGGAGCAGGAGCTGCTGGAGCTGCTGGGGGGGCCCGGGGGGGCTCCGACCCCCCCACCCCCAAAACAAGGTGAGTTGGGAGCGGGGGGAGGGGAGAAATCCCCAAAACTGGGGGTCTGACCCCCCCAGAGGGGGCTGTGACCCCCCCAGATGGGGCTGTGACCCCCCCAGATGAGGTTGTGAGCCCCCGAGATGGGGCTGTGACCCCCCAAAATGGGGCTGTGACCCCCCAAAATGGGGCTGTGACCCCCCCAGATTGGGCTGAGACCCCCCCAAAATGGGGCTGTGACCCCCCCAGATGGGGCTGAGACCCCCCCAAAATGGGGCTGTGACCCCCCAGATGGGGCTGAGACCCCCCCAAAATGGGGCTGTGACCCCC
>NW_020918230.1:0-350 GCF_003984885.1 Neopelma chrysocephalum | reverse complement strand
GTGACCCCCAAAATGGGATTGTGACTCCCCCAAAATGGGGCTGTGACCCCCCCAAAATGGGGCTGTGACCCCCCTATAAGGGGCTGTGACCCCCCCAAATGGGGCTGAGACCCCCTCAGATGGGGTTGGAACCCCCCAAATGGGGCTGTGACCCCCCCAGATGGGGCTGAGACCCCCCCGTGTCCCCCCCCAGGCCTGACCCTGGCCCAGCTCTGCCTCAGGGACCCCCCCGAGGAGGAGGAGGAGGAAGAGGAGGAAGAGGAGGAGGATGAGGAGGAGCTGCTGGTGAGGGGGGGTGCTGGGGAGGGGTCCTGGGGGTCCCTGGTGGGGATAGGAGGGGTTTGGGGGGG
>NW_020918229.1:350-699 GCF_003984885.1 Neopelma chrysocephalum | reverse complement strand
CACGGGACTGTACGGGGGGGTCGCGATCTGGTTTCTATTAAATTAACGATCGTCCCGGAGCCGCCTCCGCCAAGTCTTTGTGTTCTGAGCCCCTGGAGACCCCTCTGAGACCCCCCAGTGACCCCTCTGAGCATCCCCAGGACCCCCCAATGGCCCCTTTGAGCATCCCCAGGACCCCCCAATGACCCCCTTGAGCCCCTCCAGGACCCTCTTGTGTTTCTTTTTCACGTCTCTTTGTTTTCTCCTCGTTTTCTCCTCATCTTTATTTTGTGCTTCATTTATTTTTTATTCTTCTTCTTCTTCTTCATCCTCCTTTTTCATTCTTCACCACCCTCCCCCTGGTGACCCC
>NW_020918229.1:0-250 GCF_003984885.1 Neopelma chrysocephalum | reverse complement strand
CCCCCCCAGTGACCACTGTAAGCCCCTCCCAGTGAGCCCCCACGTTCATCTTCATCACCTTCTCCATCATCTTCTCCATCCTCCTCTTCCTCCCCCTCCCCCGCCATGTCGCGCCCGCCGCCATTTTGTGCCGCCGCGCGCGCGCGCCCCCCGTCACGTGACCGGCGGGAAACCCCCCCCCAGCGCGTCACGTGACCAACACACCCCCATACGCACCTCGTATCACGTGACGAAGGAATCAAACCGCGCC
>NW_020918228.1:0-807 GCF_003984885.1 Neopelma chrysocephalum | reverse complement strand
CCCCCCCAGACCCCCCCCCCAGCCCCCACTGACTGTGGCAGCTCTCGCAGCTCAGCCCCTTCTGGAATCCGGCCCCGTTGACGCCGGGTTTGGAGCCCACCGAGATGATCTGGTTGGGGTTGGGTTTGGTGCTGCACAAAAGGGGGTGAGGAGGGGGTCAGGGGGGGTCCTGCGTGTCCCCCCTAAGCCCGGGAGGGGGTCCCCGAGCCCCCCCAGCACTCACTAGGTGGGGATGTAGACTTGCTTCAGTTTGCTGTCGGCCTCCGCTGCCTTCAGCCTCTTCTGCGAGCGGGGGGGGGTCACACGGGGCTGGGGGGGGTCACACGGCCCCCCCCAAACACCCAAAGGCCCCCCAAAAGTCCCCCCAAACCCACAGCAGCCCCCCAAGCCCACAGCAGCCCCCCAAACCCCACATCTGCTCCCTCAAACCCCCTGCAAGCCCCCAAACCCTCACATCGACCCCCCCGGACCACCAGCGCCCCTAAAACCTCCCAAAGCTCCGGATCAGACCCTCGGAGCCCCCCCAGGCCCCCAGCGGCTCCCCCACACCCCCTCAAATGCTCCTAAACCCACAGCAGCTCCCCAATCCCCCCCAATATCAGCCCCCAAACTCCCACATCAGCCCCCCAAACTCCCGTATCAGCCCCCCAAGCCCCCCTAACCCCCCCACCCCCATATCAGCCCCCCAAACTCCCGTACCGGCCCCCCAAGCTCCCCCAGCCCCCCAATCCCCACATCAGCCCCCAAACTCCTATATCAGCCCCCTGACCCCCATATCAGCGCCCCAGACTCCCATATCAGCTCCCC
>NW_020918227.1:701-1191 GCF_003984885.1 Neopelma chrysocephalum | reverse complement strand
GTCTGTCGTGGTGTTGGGGGTCCATCCGGGGGTCCCTCGGGGTGTTGGGGGTCCATCCCGGGATCCATCAGGCTCTGGGGGGTCCCTTGGGGTGTTGGGGACCATCTGAGGGTTCCTCGGGGTGTCAGGGTCCATCCTGGTGTTGGGGGACCCTCGGGGTTCCAGGGGTCCATCTGAGGGTCCCTCCGGCACTTGGGGTCCCTCGGGGTGTTTCTGGGGGTCCTTTGGGGTCTCAGGGGTCCACGTGGGGGTCTCTCAGGCACTGAGGGTCCATCCAGGGGTCCATCGGTCTCCGGGGGATCCCTTTGGGGTGTTGTTGGGGGTCCGTCAGACGCTGGGGGTCCCTCAGGGTGTTGGGGATCCATTTGGGGGTCCCTCGAGGTTTCAGGGATCCATTTGGGGGTCCCTCGGGGTGTCAGGGTCTGTGCTGGTGTTGGGGGTCCCTCAGGGTTTCAGGGATCCATGGGGGGGTCTCTCAGGTGCCGGGGGG
>NW_020918227.1:0-601 GCF_003984885.1 Neopelma chrysocephalum | reverse complement strand
GGGGGTCTCCGGGGGGCCCAAGGGGTCCATCAGGTGCCAGAGCTTCCCCCACGCTCCTGGGGGGTCCATCAGGTGTTGGGGGTCTGTCTGCTCCAGGGGGGGTCCATCAGGGTCTGTCGTGGTGTTGGGGGTCCATCCGGGGGTCCCTCGGGGTGTTGGGGGTCCATCCCGGGATCCATCAGGCTCTGGGGGGTCCCTTGGGGTGTTGGGGACCATCTGAGGGTTCCTCGGGGTGTCAGGGTCCATCCTGGTGTTGGGGGACCCTCGGGGTTCCAGGGGTCCATCTGAGGGTCCCTCCGGCACTTGGGGTCCCTCGGGGTGTTTCTGGGGGTCCTTTGGGGTCTCAGGGGTCCACGTGGGGGTCTCTCAGGCACTGAGGGTCCATCCAGGGGTCCATCGGTCTCCGGGGGATCCCTTTGGGGTGTTGTTGGGGGTCCGTCAGACGCTGGGGGTCCCTCAGGGTGTTGGGGATCCATTTGGGGGTCCCTCGAGGTTTCAGGGATCCATTTGGGGGTCCCTCGGGGTGTCAGGGTCTGTGCTGGTGTTGGGGGTCCCTCAGGGTTTCAGGGATCCATGGGGGGGTCTCTCAGGTGCCGGGGGG
>NW_020918226.1:539-1106 GCF_003984885.1 Neopelma chrysocephalum | reverse complement strand
GGCCTGTCCTGCGCCTGCCTCGCCCTCACCCGGGGGGCTCAGGTGGGTCACCCCCCCCCCAGACCCCTGGGACCCCCTGGGACCCCCCCCAGACCCCTGGGACCCCCCCCCAGACCCCTGGGACCCCCCCCAGACCCGTGGGACCACCCCAGACCCCTGGGACCCCCTGGGGACCCCCTCCCCAGACCCCTGGGACCCCCCCGGGACACCCTCAGGAACCCCCCAAATCCCCTGGGACCCCCCAAATCCCCCGGGACACCACCAGGAACCCCCAAATCCCCCGGGACCCCCAAATCCCCCGGGACCCCCAAAATCCCCCGGGACCCCCCAGTTCCCCCAGGACACCCCCAGGACCCCCCAAAAGCCCCGGGACACCCTTTGGGGGGGGTTGGAGACACTGGGGGGGTCTCAGTGCCCTCAGGAGGGGTTTGGGGACACCGGGGGATGTTGGGGGACACCGAGGGGGGGTTGGGGGACACCGAGGGGGGGTCAGCGGCCCCGGGGGGTGTTGGGGGCCCCATGGGGGGTTTTGGGGCACACTGGGGGGGGTCAGTGACCCCGGGGGGG
>NW_020918226.1:0-439 GCF_003984885.1 Neopelma chrysocephalum | reverse complement strand
CCCCCCCAGGACCCCTGGGACCCCCTGGGACCCCCCAGACTCCTGGGAACCCCTGGGACCCCCCCAGACCCCTGGGACCACCCCCAGGACCCCTCTGGGATTCCCCCCCACCCCCAGGACAGAGAAGCCACTGGTTGATTTTGGGGGGGGGTCCCTTGGAGGGGGGGGGGCTTGGGGAGGGCCCAGACTGACTTTTGGGGGTCACTGGGGGGGTCCCAGTTTGATTTGGGGGTCCATGGAGGGTCCTTGTTTGATTTTGGGGTCCGTGTGGGGCCCCTGTTTAATTTTGGGGTCACTGGTGGTCCCAGTTTGATTTGGGGTCACTGGGGGGCCCAGTTTGATTTGAGGACCCTGTGGGGGACCCAGTTTGATTTTGGGGTCCCAGTGTGTGTCCCAGTTTGATTTTGGGGTGTCCCAGTTTAATTTTGGGGTCCCTGCA
>NW_020918225.1:0-512 GCF_003984885.1 Neopelma chrysocephalum | reverse complement strand
CCCCGTTACCTGCCGGTCTGGGGCGTCCCGGGGCTTCCAGCGCCAGGAGGAGGAAGAGGAGCTGCCTCGCCACGGGCTCGGGGCGCTGCTCGGCCACGAAGATCTGGGGAGGGGGAGGCACCGGGAAACCCCCCGGTAGCACCGGGAAACCCCCCCGGTAACACCGGGAAACCCCCCCTCGGTAACTCCCCCTACCCCCCAAACACTGAGGATCCACCGGGATCACGATACCGACCCCGGAACCGGGATCCTGGTGCCACGAACAGCTCCGGGGGGGGGGGGCACACACCCGGGGAACCCCCCCGTCAAACCCGGAAACCCCCCCCCCCGGTAACTCCCCCTGTGACTCCCACCCAACCCCCGAGCACCGGGGACCCGCCGGGACCCCGATATCGAGCCCGGGACCGGGATCTGGTGCCACGAATATCTGGGGAGGGGGACACCGGGAACCCCCCGGTAACTCCGGGAAACCCCCCCGGTAACTCCCCCTGGGACACCCCCGCCCACCCCCC
>NW_020918224.1:563-1757 GCF_003984885.1 Neopelma chrysocephalum | reverse complement strand
CCCCCCCAGCACAGACGGGGCTCCACGAACTGGTGTCACCTTTATTGGTTCCTGTCCGTGACCGGCCCCAGGTGGCCCCTGACGGGCCCCGGGGTGGCCCAAACTGTCCCCACGGGAGCCAGAGACCCCGTGGTGGCCCAAACTGACCCCGTGGTGGCCCAAACTGACCCCGTGGTGGCCCAAACTGACTCTGTGCTGGCCCTGACCCCGTGGTGGCCCAAACCGTCCCCACAGTGGCCTTGGGGACCCCACAGTGGCCCAAACTGTCCCCACAACGGCCCAAACTGACCCCGTGGTGGCCCAAACTGTCCCCACGGTGGCCCTGATCCCGTGGTTGGCCCTGACTGTCCCCGTGGTGGCCCTGACTGTCCCTGTAGTGGCCGTGGCCACCCCCTCTGTGGCCCTGGTTGCTCCTCTGGTCCCTTTGGTGGCCCCATGGTGGCCCCGGCTGGCCCCTGCCTCTCACTGTGGTGGCCCAGTCCAGCCCAGCGGTGGCCCCATCGATGGCCCTGGTGGCCCTTGGTGGCCCGTGGTGGCCCTGGCTGTTCCCACGGTGGCCTTGGCCACCCCTCGCCTCTCCCTGGGGTGGCCCCAGCGGTGGCCTCGTGGTGGCCCTCGATGGCTCTGGCCGTGCCCGTGGTGGCCCCAGTGACCCCGTGGTGGCCCAGGGTGACCCCTTGGTGGCCCTGGCGGCCCTTGGTGGCCTCAGCGACCCCATGGTGGCCCTGGATGACCCCACAGTGACCCCTGATGGCCCTGGTGACCCTTGGTGGCCCTGGGTGACCCCTTGGTGGCCCTGGGTGGCCTCAGCGACCCCACAGTGGCTCATGGTGACCCTTGGTGACCCTGGTGGCCCCATTGGTGGCCCTTGGTGGCCCTGGTGGCCTCAGCGACCCCACAGTGGCCCATGGTGGCCCTGGTGGCCCCATTGGTGACTCTTGTGGTCCTTGGTGACGCCTTGCTGACCCTTGGTGGCCCCACAGTGACCCTGACGGCCCCTTGGTGGCCTTTGGTGGCCCCAGTGGCCCTGGGTGACCCCACAGTGGCCCTGGTGGCCCCTTAGTGGCCCTGGTGGCCCGGGGTGGCCCTGGTGGCCCTTGGTGGCCTCGGTGGCCCTGGGTGACCCCACAGTGGCCCTGGTGGTCCCATTGATGACCCTGGTGGCCCTGGGTGGCCCCTTAGTGGCCCTGGTGG
>NW_020918224.1:0-463 GCF_003984885.1 Neopelma chrysocephalum | reverse complement strand
GGGGGGGGGGAGGGGAGGGAGGGGAGACCCCAAGACCCCGGAGGGGGGGAGGGGAGGGGTTTTCCTCCTTCCCCACCCCCCAAATTTGGGGTCCCCGAGGAGGTTTTTTGGGCCCCTCCCCCGGCGCTAAGGGAGGGGGGGGAGGGGACCCCAAAACCTGGGGAGGGTTTGGACCCCCCCGGGAGGCCCCAAAACCCCGGACAGGACATCGGGGGGGTCCCCAAAACCTGGGAGGGGGGGTCCTTGACACCCTGAGGGTCCCCAAATATGAGGGTCCCCAAAATATGGGGGGCCCTCAATATTGGGGGGAGGGGGGTGGCGTCCCCAAATTTTGGGGGGGGGGGTCCCAGGCCTGGGGGGGGTTCCCCAAATTTCAGGGGCTCTCCCCAGGAGTCCCCGAGCTCTGGGAGGGGTCTCCAAAGTCTTGGTGACCCCCAGGTTTGGGGGGAGCTCCCCAGAACTT
>NW_020918223.1:497-883 GCF_003984885.1 Neopelma chrysocephalum | reverse complement strand
GGGGTGTTACTGGTTATACTGGGATGGGCGGGGTGTTACTGGTTATACCGGGACGGGGGTGCCGAGTTGCTCGTCTCGTGGTTCCCAGTCTGCCCAGTGGCACCAGTTCCCTGCTCCAGTATGGCCAGTTCCCAGTGCCAGTCCCCCCAGGTTCCCTCCCGGCGCCCCTTGAAATCCCCAAAATGCCTCAAAATGCCCCCAAACCGCCCCAAATTCGCCCAAATCGCCCCGGCCCGGAAGTGCCACTCCGGCCCCTCCTCTGTGGCCCTTCCTCCGTCACGTGACCGGGCCCCGGTGACGTCACTGTTTGCGGAAGTACCGGTAAAAGGGGCCGGGGCGATTTGGGCGAATTTGGGGCGGTTTGGGGGCATTTTGAGGCATTTTGG
>NW_020918223.1:0-397 GCF_003984885.1 Neopelma chrysocephalum | reverse complement strand
GGGGGGGGGACCCCCCGTCATGGCTCGAGCGGAGATTAAAGAGCGAAGGGAACGAAGGCACTGGTTATACTGGTTTATGCTGGTTTATACTGGGGGGTCTGGTTATGCTGGTTTATACGGGGGGAGGGCGGTTATACTGGGTTGTACTGGTTATACTGGGGGTGCTGGGTTATACTGGGGATACTGGTTACACTGGTTTATACTGCGAGGGGCCCAGTGTGTGTTACTGGTTATACTGGTTATAGCGGGAGGAGCAGTGGGGGTGTTACTGGTTATACTGGGATGGGGGGGGGTTACTGGTTATACCGGGACGGGGGTGCCGAGTTGCTGGTCTCGTGGTTCCCAGTCTGCCCAGTGGCACCAGTTCCCTGCTCCAGTATGGCCAGTTCCCAGTGCC
>NW_020918222.1:0-370 GCF_003984885.1 Neopelma chrysocephalum | reverse complement strand
GGGTTCCTGACACGGGAGGAGCGGCGGCGGCTCCGGGGGAGGGGGGGATGTTCCTGTTTTAGGGGGGATGTCGCTGTTTTAGGGAGGACGTCGCTGTCTTAGGGGGGACGCTGCTGGTTTTGGGTTGACACTGAGGTTTTGGGGGTCTCCCCAGGGTTCCTGACGCGGGAGGAGCGGCGGCGGCTCCGGGGGAGGGGGGGATGTGGCTGGTTTTGGGGGGATGTCGCTGTTTTAGGGGGGACGTCGCTGGTTTTGGGGGGATGCCGCTGTTTTAGGGGGGACGTCGCCGTTTTAGGGGTGACATGGGGGTTTCGGGGGTCCCCCCCCAGGGTTCCTGACGCGGGAGGAGCGGCGGCGGCTCGAGGGGCTG
>NW_020918221.1:544-1085 GCF_003984885.1 Neopelma chrysocephalum | reverse complement strand
GTCCCTCTCTAGGGGATTTGGGGTCCCCATTCTGGGGTGTGGGGGGGTCCCTCTCTGGGGGGGGGATCTTGTTGTCCCATTCCAGGGGGTCTCACCCGGAGGGGGGGTGGTCCCTCTCCGCAGTTCTGGGGGATCCATCCCCGGCTGCTGGGGGGTTGCAGCCCCTCGGGGGGCTCCCATCTCGTCCCGTGGCCCCCCCCCGCAGGTGCCGAAGGGCTACGCCCCACCCCGAGGGCGGGTTTTGGGGTGGGGCAGCTGGGAGGGGGTCCCCTCTCTCTGCGGCTCTGGGGGGTCCGTCCCCGGCTGCTGGGGGGTTGCAGCCCCTCGGGGGGGTCCCATCTCGTCCCGTGCCCCCCCCCTTCCCCCCTGCAGGTGCTGAAGGACCCCGCGAAGCCTCAGGCCAAGGGCAATTATTGGACGGTGGACGTGTCCCGCATCCCCCCCGCCGCCCTCAAGCTGCAGAACACGGCGGTGGCGCGGGGGGGCGGCGCGACCACCTTCGCCCCCGACCTGGCGCCCTTCGTGCTCCTGGGGTGCCCCT
>NW_020918221.1:0-444 GCF_003984885.1 Neopelma chrysocephalum | reverse complement strand
GTCCCTCTCTAGGGGATTTGGGGTCCCCATTCTGGGGTGTGGGGGGGTCCCTCTCTGGGGGGGGGATCTTGTTGTCCCATTCCAGGGGGTCTCACCCGGAGGGGGGGTGGTCCCTCTCCGCAGTTCTGGGGGATCCATCCCCGGCTGCTGGGGGGTTGCAGCCCCTCGGGGGGCTCCCATCTCGTCCCGTGGCCCCCCCCCGCAGGTGCCGAAGGGCTACGCCCCACCCCGAGGGCGGGTTTTGGGGTGGGGCAGCTGGGAGGGGGTCCCCTCTCTCTGCGGCTCTGGGGGGTCCGTCCCCGGCTGCTGGGGGGTTGCAGCCCCTCGGGGGGGTCCCATCTCGTCCCGTGCCCCCCCCCTTCCCCCCTGCAGGTGCTGAAGGACCCCGCGAAGCCTCAGGCCAAGGGCAATTATTGGACGGTGGACGTGTCCCGCATCCCCCCC
>NW_020918220.1:0-437 GCF_003984885.1 Neopelma chrysocephalum | reverse complement strand
ACAGAGGATCCCTGGAGGGACAAGGGGGACACCGAGGAGCCCTGGGGGTGCCGGGGGGGGCAGCCTGGGGACAAACAGAGGGGACAGAGAAGCCCTGGAGCACCGAGGGGACACAGCCAGGGGACACAGCCAGGGGACACAGCAGCAGCCCAGGGGACACACAGAGGGGACACTGAGGGGACACAGGAGTCCAGGGACAGCCCAGGACAAACCAAGGGGACACCAAAGGGACGTTCTGAGGGGACAGAGAAGGAACCCGAAGGGGACACAGCGAGGGGACAAAGGAGTCTGGGGGTCCAGGGGTCAGCCCAGGACTCACTGAGGGGACACCGAGGGGACACAGAGGGAACGCACAGGTAACACTGAGGGATCACAGAGGAAACACTGAGGGGACATTGAGGAGACACAGAGGGGACACCAAATAGACACCGAGAGGA
>NW_020918219.1:0-330 GCF_003984885.1 Neopelma chrysocephalum | reverse complement strand
TGGACAGCGCCGTCCTCGAAGGTCAAGACCCCCCCCCGGGGTGCGGGTGGGTGGGTGGGGGGTCCTCGGGGCCCCCTCCCCAACTCTGGGGGTCCCTGAGCCCTCTCCCGTCTCTCGCAGGGTGGGGGAGCAGCGGGAGCAGCATCGAGGACGAGCTGACCCTGGGGGCTGAAGGTACCGGGGGGGTCCCCGCGGGGTCACTGTCACCCCACGGGGGGGGGCGGGGCTGGGGACGGGCGGGAGCCCACGCGGGGACGGTCACCAGCAAGGACTGTCCCTGCCAGGGGGTTTCGGGGGGGCTGGGCTGTCCCCAAGCTCCGTGTTCCTCCA
>NW_020918218.1:580-1183 GCF_003984885.1 Neopelma chrysocephalum | reverse complement strand
GGGGGGGGGGTCCCAGCGCCTCCTCCAGCAGCTGCCGCGCCCCCGACCCTGAGACCCCCAAAAACGGGGCGGGGACCCCCGAAAATGACTCAAGGACCCCCAAAAACGGGTCAGGTACCCCCGAAAATGAGTCAGAGACCCTCAAAAATGGGTCAGGGACCCCCAAAATCGGGTCGGGATCCCTCAAAAATGGGTCGAGGACCCCCAAAATCGGGTCGGGATCCCCAAAAATGGGTCAGAGACCCCCAAAATCGGGTCGGGGACCCTCAAAACTGGACCTGGGACTCCCCCCAAACCCACCCCGGGACCCCCAAAACGTCGGGGACCCCCCAAAATCGGGTCGGGGACCCCCCCAACCACCCCCGGGACCCCCGAAAATGGGTCAGGGAGCCCCAAAAACGGGTCGGGGACCCCCGAAATAGGGTAAGGGACCCCCCCGAAACACCCCCGGGACCCCCAAAATTCAGTCAGGGACCCCCAGACTGAGTCAGGGACCCCCAAACCACCCCGGGACCCCCAAAACCGACTCGGGGACCCCCAAAACGAGCCCAGGACCCCCCAAACCCCCCCAGAGCCCCCCCCGGACCCTCCCAGAGCCCCCAA
>NW_020918218.1:0-480 GCF_003984885.1 Neopelma chrysocephalum | reverse complement strand
GGGGGGGGGGTCCCAGCGCCTCCTCCAGCAGCTGCCGCGCCCCCGACCCTGAGACCCCCAAAAACGGGGCGGGGACCCCCGAAAATGACTCAAGGACCCCCAAAAACGGGTCAGGTACCCCCGAAAATGAGTCAGAGACCCTCAAAAATGGGTCAGGGACCCCCAAAATCGGGTCGGGATCCCTCAAAAATGGGTCGAGGACCCCCAAAATCGGGTCGGGATCCCCAAAAATGGGTCAGAGACCCCCAAAATCGGGTCGGGGACCCTCAAAACTGGACCTGGGACTCCCCCCAAACCCACCCCGGGACCCCCAAAACGTCGGGGACCCCCCAAAATCGGGTCGGGGACCCCCCCAACCACCCCCGGGACCCCCGAAAATGGGTCAGGGAGCCCCAAAAACGGGTCGGGGACCCCCGAAATAGGGTAAGGGACCCCCCCGAAACACCCCCGGGACCCCCAAAATTCAGTCAGGGACCCCCA
>NW_020918217.1:449-902 GCF_003984885.1 Neopelma chrysocephalum | reverse complement strand
GAGGGGGTCCCGATGGAGCTGCACCTGCGGGGGGGAGCGTGGGGGGGTCACGAAGGGCACAGGAGGGGGGTCTGGGGGGTTTTGGGGGGTTCTGGGGGTCAGAGGAGGGGGGGATGGAGGGGATGGGGGCGTCAGAGGGGCACAGGAGGAGGGTCTGGGGAGGGTCCCCAGGGGATCCCGAGGGGGTCAAGGGGATCCCAAGAGGGTCAGGATGGAGCTGCGCCCACGGGGCGGGGGGGCGCAGGGGGGGTCACAGGAGGGGGTCTGGGATCCCCAGGTGTATTTTAGGACCCCCGTGCCCATATTTTGGGTCCATTTTTGGATGCCTAGGCTGATTTTTGCCCCCCCCCTCACCTCCTGAGCATTATTTCGGAGGCCCTCTTTGCTGTAGAGCCGGAATCCCACTCTGGGTCCATTTTGGGACCCCCAAAACCATTTTTGCCCTGCCCCCCC
>NW_020918217.1:0-349 GCF_003984885.1 Neopelma chrysocephalum | reverse complement strand
GAGGGGGTCCCGATGGAGCTGCACCTGCGGGGGGGAGCGTGGGGGGGTCACGAAGGGCACAGGAGGGGGGTCTGGGGGGTTTTGGGGGGTTCTGGGGGTCAGAGGAGGGGGGGATGGAGGGGATGGGGGCGTCAGAGGGGCACAGGAGGAGGGTCTGGGGAGGGTCCCCAGGGGATCCCGAGGGGGTCAAGGGGATCCCAAGAGGGTCAGGATGGAGCTGCGCCCACGGGGCGGGGGGGCGCAGGGGGGGTCACAGGAGGGGGTCTGGGATCCCCAGGTGTATTTTAGGACCCCCGTGCCCATATTTTGGGTCCATTTTTGGATGCCTAGGCTGATTTTTGCCCCCCCC
>NW_020918216.1:446-895 GCF_003984885.1 Neopelma chrysocephalum | reverse complement strand
CCCCCCCAAACCCCCCCAAATCACCCCCAAATCCCTCCAAATCCCCCCAAATCCCCTCTTTTCCTCCCTCTCCCAAATTTTGCAGGCGCCACACCCTGAGCCGGCGCCGGATCATCCCCCTCCCCCAGTGGAAAACCAACCCCGAGACCGACCCCGAGGCCCTTTTCCACAAGGATCAACTGGTGCTGGCCCTGTACCCACAGACCACCTGCTTCTACCGCGCCCTCATCCACGCCCCGCCGCAGAGGGTGAGCCCAAAAAACCCCCAAAACCACCCAAATTTACCCCAAAATTCTCCCCTCGGCGGTTGCGGGAACTCGGCTGCAGAGGGTGAGAATTTACCCCCAAAAAAAACCCAAAATCCCCGAGAATTTACCCCCCAAAAAAACCCCAAAAAGAAATTTACCCCCCTAAAAAATTGACCCCCCAAAAAATTTACCCCCAAAAAA
>NW_020918216.1:0-346 GCF_003984885.1 Neopelma chrysocephalum | reverse complement strand
CCCCCCCAAACCCCCCCAAATCACCCCCAAATCCCTCCAAATCCCCCCAAATCCCCTCTTTTCCTCCCTCTCCCAAATTTTGCAGGCGCCACACCCTGAGCCGGCGCCGGATCATCCCCCTCCCCCAGTGGAAAACCAACCCCGAGACCGACCCCGAGGCCCTTTTCCACAAGGATCAACTGGTGCTGGCCCTGTACCCACAGACCACCTGCTTCTACCGCGCCCTCATCCACGCCCCGCCGCAGAGGGTGAGCCCAAAAAACCCCCAAAACCACCCAAATTTACCCCAAAATTCTCCCCTCGGCGGTTGCGGGAACTCGGCTGCAGAGGGTGAGAATTTACCCCC
>NW_020918215.1:313-732 GCF_003984885.1 Neopelma chrysocephalum | reverse complement strand
TGGCGACGAGGAAGAGGAGGAGGAAGAGGAAGGACGAGGGGGGGCCCATGGCGCTGGGGGAGGGGCGAGGGGGGGGGGGTCACCCCCAGCTCCGCGACCCCCCCCCGGGTTGCCCCTCCCCCCACTCCGAGCCCCCGTTCGGGGGCTCGGAGTGGGGGAGGGGCAGCCCGGGGGGTGGGGGAGGGGCGTCTCAAAGAGACCCCCCCAAGGATGGTGAATGTCCCCTCCCCCCCCCCCAAAAAATAACCCCCCGTGGCCTCACTTACCCCGCTCGGTTCTGGCCCCTCCCCCTCCGCTCCCAAGCTCCGCCCCCTTCCCAAAAAATCGGCGCCGGGAGCGCGGGAAAAGCCCCTCCCCCCACCCTCCCTTAAAATCATCGCCCCTCCCCCCGCTTGAGATTTTTGGGGACCCTCCCCCCT
>NW_020918215.1:0-213 GCF_003984885.1 Neopelma chrysocephalum | reverse complement strand
CCCCCCCCCCAAAAAACCCCAAAATCGGCTCCGTTTCCACTCGGCCTTTATTGGAACCCCTCCCCAAATTTTTGGGGTCCCTCCCAATTTTGGGGTGTCCTGATGCCCCAGTTTTGGGGTCACTCCAGTTTTGGGGTGTCCTGATGTCCCGTTTTTGGGGGTCATCCCATTTTTGAGGTGTCCCAATTTTGGGGTGTCCCGGTTTTGGGGTGT
>NW_020918214.1:536-807 GCF_003984885.1 Neopelma chrysocephalum | reverse complement strand
GGGGGGGACACCGGGAACGGGGACACCAGGAACGGGGACACCACCGGGGTCACCGCAGCCCCCGCTGTGTCCCCACCCCGGTGCCACCCCAGTGCCTGTCTCGGTGTCACCGCCGCACCCCCCCCGTGCCCCCCGAGTCCCCCCCATGCCCCCCGTGCCCCCCCCGGTGCCCCCCGTGCCCCCCCAGCGCCCCCCGAGTCACCCCGTGCCCCCCGTGCCCCCCCAGCACCCCCCATGCCCCCCATACCCCCCGGTGCCCCCCCGTGCCCCC
>NW_020918214.1:0-436 GCF_003984885.1 Neopelma chrysocephalum | reverse complement strand
GGGGGGGGTCGTACCCCGGTGACGCGCGTGGCCAGCCCCTCCTGCAGCTCCTGCTCGGTGACATCCTCGGGCCACGAGTCCTCGCTGAGCTGCAGCTCCTGAGCCACCGCCACCTCCAGCTTGGCCTGGGGGGCGAACCGGGGCGGGGGGGACACGGGGGGACACGGGGGGGACACCGGGAACGGGGACACCAGGAACGGGGACACCACCGGGGTCACCGCAGCCCCCGCTGTGTCCCCACCCCGGTGCCACCCCAGTGCCTGTCTCGGTGTCACCGCCGCACCCCCCCCGTGCCCCCCGAGTCCCCCCCATGCCCCCCGTGCCCCCCCCGGTGCCCCCCGTGCCCCCCCAGCGCCCCCCGAGTCACCCCGTGCCCCCCGTGCCCCCCCAGCACCCCCCATGCCCCCCATACCCCCCGGTGCCCCCCCGTGCCCCC
>NW_020918213.1:618-987 GCF_003984885.1 Neopelma chrysocephalum | reverse complement strand
CCCCCCCATGCCCCTCAGGGGTGGTCCATGCCCTGCATGCCCGGGGGTCCCTGTTTTGGGGTTGGAGGGTCTCTGATCTCTCCCCTCCCGTGCCCCTCAGGGGTGGTCCATGCCCTGCACGCCCGGGGGTCCCTGTTTTGGGGTGGGGGGGTCTCTGATCTCTCCCCCTCGTGCTCCCCCAGGGGTGGTCCGTGCCCTGCACGCCCGGGGGTCTCTGTCCCGCGTGTTCTGCACCGAGACCCGGCCCTACAACCAGGGCTCACGGCTCACGGCGCTCGAGCTGCGCCACGACGGGATCCCGGCGACGCTGATCGGGGACAGCGCGGCCGCCGCCGCCATCCGGGACCGGGGCGTCAACGGTGGGGGGGG
>NW_020918213.1:0-518 GCF_003984885.1 Neopelma chrysocephalum | reverse complement strand
GGTCCGTGCCCTGCACGCCTGGGGGTCCGTGTTTTGGGGTGGGGGGGACCCTATTTTGGGGTGGGGAGGGGTCCCTGTTTTGGGGTGGGGGGTCCCTATTTTGGGGTGGGGAGGGGTCCCTATTTTGGGGTGGGGGGTCTCTGATCTCTCCCCCCCATGCCCCTCAGGGGTGGTCCATGCCCTGCATGCCCGGGGGTCCCTGTTTTGGGGTTGGAGGGTCTCTGATCTCTCCCCTCCCGTGCCCCTCAGGGGTGGTCCATGCCCTGCACGCCCGGGGGTCCCTGTTTTGGGGTGGGGGGGTCTCTGATCTCTCCCCCTCGTGCTCCCCCAGGGGTGGTCCGTGCCCTGCACGCCCGGGGGTCTCTGTCCCGCGTGTTCTGCACCGAGACCCGGCCCTACAACCAGGGCTCACGGCTCACGGCGCTCGAGCTGCGCCACGACGGGATCCCGGCGACGCTGATCGGGGACAGCGCGGCCGCCGCCGCCATCCGGGACCGGGGCGTCAACGGTGGGGGGGG
>NW_020918212.1:724-1078 GCF_003984885.1 Neopelma chrysocephalum | reverse complement strand
GGACCCCCTAAATCCTTTTGGGGTGACCCAAAACACCTCAGGAACCCCCCAAATCCTCCTGGGGTGACCCCAAACCTCCCGCCCAGACCCCAAACCTTCCAGGGACTCCCCAAATCCACCCCAGGGACCCCCCAAATCCCTCTGGGGTGACCCCAAACCCTCCAGGGACCCCACAAACTTCCCTCTTGGGCCCCAAACCCTCCAGGGACCCCCAAGTCCCCCCCAAATCCCCCCCAAATCCCCCTGGGGTGACCCCAAACTCTCCAGGGACCCCCCAAATCCCCCCAAGGGACCCCCTAATTCCTTTTGGGGTGACCCCAAACCCTCCAGGGACCCACCCAAACTTCTCCCCCT
>NW_020918212.1:0-624 GCF_003984885.1 Neopelma chrysocephalum | reverse complement strand
AGAGGGGTTTGGGGTCACCCCAAAAGGGATTTAGGGGGTCCCTGGGGAGATTTGGGGTCCCTGGGGAGAGTTTGGGGTCACCCCAGAGGGATTTAGGGGGGATTTGGGGGAGATTTGGGGTCCCTGGAGGGGTTTGGGGTCACCCCAAAGGGATTTAGGGGGGATTTGGGGGGGATTTGGGGTTCAGGGGGGGATTTAGGGTCCAGGGGGAGAAGTTTGGGTGGGTCCCTGGAGGGTTTGGGGTCACCCCAGAGGGATTTGGGGGGTCCCTGGGGGGGATTTGGGGTCCCTGGGAAGGGTTTGGGGTCACCCCAAAAGGAATTAGGGGGTCCCTGGGTGGGATTTGGGGGGTCCCTGGAGGGTTTTGGGGACCCCAAACCCACCTCCTGGAGGCTCACACGGATCTGCCCCGTCCCGTCCCGGTCCAGGGACTTGAAGGCACCTGAGGGGGGGACCCCAAAATCAGAGGACGACACCCCAAAACCCCAATTTTGGGGTCTCTCCCTCCCCATTTTGGGATCTCTGCCTGTTTTGGGGTCCCCCGATTTGAAGATTTTTCCCCCCTTTTAGGGTCCCCTTGCCTGGTTTGGGATTTACCACCCCCCTCGAATTTTGGGATTCCCC
>NW_020918211.1:378-709 GCF_003984885.1 Neopelma chrysocephalum | reverse complement strand
GGGTCACAGGGGGGGTTTTTGGGGAGGTTTGGGTTGTTTTTGGGGTGTTTTGTGTCACTGACCCAGTTCCTGAGCGATGCTGACCCGGGGGGGTTTGAGGGGTCACAGGGGGGAGTTTGGGGGTGTTTTTGGGGTGTTTTTGGGGTTGGGGGTGTCACTGACCCAGTTCCTGAGCGATGCTGACCCGGGTGGGGAGGGGGGACCCCGCCCAGGCCGAGTCCAGGACGCGGCTCCCGCTGCGGTGCCGGGCCAGGGACACCCACTCACCCTGGGGGGGGCAAAATTGGGGGGTCCCAAAATCAGTGGAGGAGTTAAAGAAGGTTTGGGGGGG
>NW_020918211.1:0-278 GCF_003984885.1 Neopelma chrysocephalum | reverse complement strand
GGGTCACAGGGGGGGTTTTTGGGGAGGTTTGGGTTGTTTTTGGGGTGTTTTGTGTCACTGACCCAGTTCCTGAGCGATGCTGACCCGGGGGGGTTTGAGGGGTCACAGGGGGGAGTTTGGGGGTGTTTTTGGGGTGTTTTTGGGGTTGGGGGTGTCACTGACCCAGTTCCTGAGCGATGCTGACCCGGGTGGGGAGGGGGGACCCCGCCCAGGCCGAGTCCAGGACGCGGCTCCCGCTGCGGTGCCGGGCCAGGGACACCCACTCACCCTGGGGGGGG
>NW_020918210.1:676-1163 GCF_003984885.1 Neopelma chrysocephalum | reverse complement strand
GGGGGGGTCCCGGGTGTGCAGTGACCCCCTAAAAACGCCCCAGGAGCCCAGAAACCCCCCGAAACCTCCCCAAAACCCCCGCGTCACGTGACCCCCCATTGGCCACGCCCCCTCGCGCGCGTCGGTGACGGAAAGTGGGGGCGTGGCTTTTTGAGGTGGGCGGGGCTTTGGGAATGGGCGGGGCGTACGTGGGTTTGCGGCGCAGAACGGGGCGTGGTTTTGTTCGCGGGGTGGGCGTGGTTTGTTCGCGGGGTGGGCGTGGCCCGAGCAATGGCGGCGCTGCGCGTGCTCGTGGGGGTGAAGCGGGTCATCGACTTCGCCGTCAAGGTTGGGGGGGGACCGGGGGGGGACATCGGGGGGACCCCCCGACCCCCGGGACACCCCAGAGCCCCCCCGGGACCCCAAATTGCTGCGTTGGGGGGGAGGGGACACGCCCGGGGTTACCTGAGACCCCCCAAACTCCCCAGACCCCCCCCGGGGTATCCCC
>NW_020918210.1:0-576 GCF_003984885.1 Neopelma chrysocephalum | reverse complement strand
AAAAAAAAAAAAGTCCCAGGAGCCCCCAAAACCCCCCCAAAAATCCCCCAAATCCCCGGACCCCGCCGGACACCCGAGGGGGGGATTTTGGGGGGGTCCCGGGTGTGCAGTGACCCCCTAAAAACGCCCCAGGAGCCCAGAAACCCCCCGAAACCTCCCCAAAACCCCCGCGTCACGTGACCCCCCATTGGCCACGCCCCCTCGCGCGCGTCGGTGACGGAAAGTGGGGGCGTGGCTTTTTGAGGTGGGCGGGGCTTTGGGAATGGGCGGGGCGTACGTGGGTTTGCGGCGCAGAACGGGGCGTGGTTTTGTTCGCGGGGTGGGCGTGGTTTGTTCGCGGGGTGGGCGTGGCCCGAGCAATGGCGGCGCTGCGCGTGCTCGTGGGGGTGAAGCGGGTCATCGACTTCGCCGTCAAGGTTGGGGGGGGACCGGGGGGGGACATCGGGGGGACCCCCCGACCCCCGGGACACCCCAGAGCCCCCCCGGGACCCCAAATTGCTGCGTTGGGGGGGAGGGGACACGCCCGGGGTTACCTGAGACCCCCCAAACTCCCCAGACCCCCCCCGGGGTATCCCC
>NW_020918209.1:0-802 GCF_003984885.1 Neopelma chrysocephalum | reverse complement strand
GGGGGACCCGGAGGGAACAGAGGGACCCCAAGGATGACACGGAGACCCCAAAGGGGACACGGGGACCCCAGGGATGACACAGAGACCTCAGAGGGGACACGCGGACCCCAGGGATGACATGGAAACCCCAGGGATGACACGGAGACCCCAGAGGGGGACACGGGGACCCCAGGGATGACAGGGAGACCCCAGGGATGACAGGGAGACCCCAGAGGGGACACGGGGACTCCGGGAGGGCCACGGGGACCCCAGGGATGACATGGAGACCCCAGAGGGGACACGGGGACCCCGAGGACGACACAGAGACCCCAAAGGGGACACGGGGACCCCAAGGATGACACAGAGACCCCAGAGGGGACACGGGGACCCCAAGGATGACATGGAAACCCCAGAGGGGGACACGGGGACCCCAGGGATGACACGGAGACCCCAGGGATGACAGGGGGACCCCAGAGGGGACACGGAGACCCCAAGGATGACACAGAGACCCCAAACGGGACACGGGGACTCCGGGAGGGCCACGGGGACCCCAAGGACGACACAGAGACCCCAGAGGGGACACGGGGACCCCAGGGATGACATGGAGACCCCAAGGATGACATGGAAACCCCAGGGATGACAGAGGGACCCCAAGGATGACACGGAGACCCCAAAGGGGGCACGGGGACCCCAAGGATGACATGGAAACCCCAGGGATGACACAGAGACCCCAGAGGGGACACGGGGACTCCGGGAGGGCCACGAGGACCCCAAGGACGACACAGAGACCCCAGAGGGGACACGGGGACCCCGAGGACGACAC
>NW_020918208.1:352-1480 GCF_003984885.1 Neopelma chrysocephalum | reverse complement strand
CCCCCCCCGACCCCCAGCACACCGTACCCGCGACCCTTCACTCCCCCTGACCCCCCAGAGCCCAGCACATCAATCCCGGGACCCTGGGCCCCTCCGGAGCCGCCCAGAATCCCAGTACGGAGCCTCCCCTCCCCCTGAGCCCCCCCAGAACACCGATCCCGGACCCTCCGCCGCTCCGAGCCCCTCCCCGACCACCGACCCCGGGACCCTCCGCTCCCCGGAGCTCTCCCCACACCCCTGCACACCGATGCCGGTTCCCTGTCCCCCCGGAGCCCCCCATCCCGGGGGTCCCGGTGCCCCCCCGGGAGTCCCGCTCGCTCCCCGCTCTCACCGCGCTCCTCACACACCACAGCCTCCCGGAAGTGACGTCACAAAACAAGAGAGCGCGGCGCAGCGGCGGCGGCGCGCGAGACCTCGGTTGCTACAGCGCCCCCTGGCGGGCACCGCCACACTGGAGGACCGCGAGCGAGGGGTGTGGCCCCGACAACGGAGGCGTGGCTTCAGCAAAGGGGCGTGGTTTTAGCGAAGGGGCGTGGCCAGAGCCTCCATTCATGAACCCGGGGGAGGGGGGAGCGGGACCCCCGCGATGGGCCCACGGGGGGAACTGGGGGGGCTCCTGGGGCACAAGGGCACCCGCAGGAATGGGGGGGGGGGCGCGGGGGGGGGGTCCTGGAGGCGCTGGGGGGGATCCACGGGCTTGGGGTGGGATCACTGATGGGGCTGGGGGGGCACGGGATGGGGTCCCTGGTGATGGAGGGGGGTATCTATGGGGTTAAGGGGGCTTGGGATGCGGTCCCCCGTGGTGCTGGGGGTGCCCATGGGGTCGGGATGGGATCCCCGATGGGGCTGGAGCACACAGGGGCTGGGGTGGCACAGGATGGGGTCCCAGGTGATGGAGAAGGGTATCCATGGGGTGGAGGGGGCTTGGGATGGGGTCCCAATAAAACTGGGGGTATCCATGGGTTTGTGGGGGCTTGGGATGGGGTCCTCAATGGCACTGTGGGTACCCACGGCCTTGGAAGGGCAGGGGAGGGCAATACCCCAACAGCACTGGGTGGATCCATGGACCCCGGGGGACCACGGGATGGAGTTCCCGGTGGTGCTGGGGGGATCCTTGGTTTGGGGTGG
>NW_020918208.1:0-252 GCF_003984885.1 Neopelma chrysocephalum | reverse complement strand
TAACACTGGGGGTCCATGGGTTTGGGGGAGGGGGTCATGGGATGAGGTCCCCAGTGGCACTGGGGGTACCCATGGGCTTGGGCGGGGCTTGGATTGGGGTCCCCAATGATGCTGGGGGTACCCAGGGACTTGGAGGGGCATGAGAGGGGGTCCCTAATGGCATTGGGTGGATCCAGGGACTTGGGGGGCCCTGGGGGTATCCATAGGCTTGGGGGGGGCACAGGATGGGGTCCTCAGTGATGCAGGGGGGTA
>NW_020918207.1:0-971 GCF_003984885.1 Neopelma chrysocephalum | reverse complement strand
CCCCCCAGACGTGCCCCCCCCGTGTAGGGGAGGGCAGTCACAGACCAGCACCGTGCCCGTGTTTTGGGGGGTCCCTGAGCTCTGCCCCGTCCCAGGGCCGTGCCCCCCGCCCCCAGGGGGGTCCCCCAATTTAGGGAAGGCCCCCCCTCGACCCCCGTGTCCCCCCCAGGTGCTGAACATGTACGGGAAGGTGGTGACGGTGCGGCACCAGGCCGTCACCAGGAAGAAGGACAATCGCTTCGCCGTCGCCCTGGACTCGGAGCAGAACAACATCCACGTCAAGGACATCGTCAAAGTCATCGATGGCCCCCACTCCGTGCGTCCTGGGGGGGCTTGGGGGGTTCCCGGGGTGTCTGGGGGGCTCCTTGGGGTGTTTTGGGGGGTCCTTGGCTCTGTCTGTGTCTCTGGGAACGTCCCCGAGTTCTCTCCCTCGGTTTGGAGTTTGCTCCCTGTTCTGGGATTTACCCTCCCTTTTTGGGTTCCCTCATTTTTGAGGGCTCAAGCTCTCCTTTTTAGGGTTTCACATCGTCTTTTGGGGGTTTCACCTCCCCTTCTTGGGGTTTCCCCTCCTCTTTTGGGGGTTCCACCTCCCCTTTTTGGGTTCCTCCCCTTATTTTGGGGTTCTCTCCTTTGTTTTGGGTTTCTCCCGCCCTTTTTTTACTTTTACGCCCCCTTTTTTGCTTCTCACTCCTCTTATGTTGGCCTTTCCCCCCCCTTTTTGAGTTTCACCCCCTTTTCTGCCCCTCACCCCCCTCATTTTGGGGTCTTTCCCCCCTTTTCCCCCCCCCCCAGGGCCGCGAGGGCGAGATCCGACACCTTTTCCGCGGCTTCGCTTTCCTGCACTGCAAGAAGCTGGTGGAGAACGGGGGGATGTTCGTGTGCAAGACCCGACACCTGGTGCTGGCCGGGGGCTCCAAGGTCTCGAGGACCCCCCCAGGACCCTCAGTTCTCCCGATTTTGCCCGTTTTCCC
>NW_020918206.1:719-1201 GCF_003984885.1 Neopelma chrysocephalum | reverse complement strand
CCTGAGAGACCCCCAGAGACCCCCCTGAAACTTCCCCAGGACCCGAATCCCCTCTGGGACCCCCAAAGCCCCCCAGAAGCCCCCTCAAACCCCCTTGAGGACCCCCAAACATTCCAAGGACCCTCCCAAGAGACCCCCCAGACATCCCAAGGACCACCCCAATTATCCCAATGACCCCCCAAACCTCCTCAGGGACCCCCCAAACCCCCTGGAAATACCCCCAGATATTCCAAGGACCCTCCCAGGGACCCTCCAAGGACCCCCAGACCTCCCTAAGGACTCCTCAAGGTTCCTCAAACCCCCCCAAAGCTCCTCAAACCCCCCCAAAGTCCCTCCGGACATTCCAAGGACCCTCCAAGAACCCCCCAAGTCCCCCAGGGACCCCCTAAAGCCCCCCTAGGATTCTCCCAAACCACCTAAAATTCCTCAAGAGATCCCCCCAAACCCCCTCAGGGTCCCCCAAACATTCCAAGGACCCCCCC
>NW_020918206.1:0-619 GCF_003984885.1 Neopelma chrysocephalum | reverse complement strand
CCAAGAGCCCTCCAGGGACCCCCCCAAACATTCCAAGAATCCCCCCGGTCCCTCCCAAAGACCCCCCAAGCCCCCTCAGGGTCCCACAAACATTCCAAGGATCCCCCCCAAAGATTCCAAGAGCCCTCCAGGGACTCCCCAGACATTCCAAGTCCCCCCAAAACCCCTTTAGAGACCCACCTAACCCTCCTCGGGGGCCCCCCCAAACAATTCCAGCCCTCCCCAGATTCCTCACCCAGCTCCTGGAGGGGTTTCTCCATGTCCTCCTCCGTGAAGAGCCTCTTGGGAAAGGCCGTGCGGAGGCTGAAGGGCTCTGGGGGGCTCTGGGGGGTTTCTCCAGTGCTCCCAGTGCTCCCAGTGCCCCGGTTGAGCTCCACGAAGAGCCGCACGGCCGCCAAGGGCTCCCGCGCCCGGAACCGCTGCGTCAGCGCCCGCCCGTCCGGGAGACGGACCTGGGGAGGGGAAAAGAGCACCCTGGATCCCCTTGGATCCTTCGGGATCACCCACATCCCCCCTGCAGCCCTTGGGACCCCCTGAATCCTTCAGGATCCCCCCCCCGATCCCTGCAAGGACCCTTCGGGATCCTCCCCCCCACAGATGCTCACAACCCCCCTGGATT
>NW_020918205.1:358-618 GCF_003984885.1 Neopelma chrysocephalum | reverse complement strand
GGGGGGGGGGGTTCTGGAGGATTTTTGATTGATTTTGCGGGTATTTTTAGGGGGTTTTGGGGAATTTTTCGGTGATTTTGGGGGATTTTTGGGGGGATTTTTCAGTGATTTTGGGGGGGTTCTGGGGGATTTTTCAGTGATTTTGAGAGGATTTTTGGGGGTTCTGGGGGATTTTTCAGTAGTTTTGGGGTGGTTTTTTAAGGGTTCTGGGGATTTTTCAGTGATTTTGGGGTTTTTTTGGGGGGTTCTGCAGGATTTTT
>NW_020918205.1:0-258 GCF_003984885.1 Neopelma chrysocephalum | reverse complement strand
TGTTAAGGGTTCTGGGGGATTTTTCGGTGATTTTTGGGGGGATTTTTCAGTGATTTTTGGGGGATTTTTCAGTGATTTTTTGGGGGGATTTTTCAGTGATTTTGGGGGGATTTTTCCTTTTGAGGGTTTTGGGTGTTTTTTGAGGGGGTTTCTGCTCCCCCCCAATGTCGGGGGGTCTCTCCAGCCCTAAAAATCAGTGCCCCCCCAATTTGGGGGGGGGCGTGATCAGCTCAGAGGGGGCGTGGCCAATACGTCACC
>NW_020918204.1:688-1152 GCF_003984885.1 Neopelma chrysocephalum | reverse complement strand
CCCCCCCCCGGGAGGGGAGGGTGAGGATGAGGAGGCTCCCGGCCAGGAGGAAGGCTCCGGCTGCCAGGAAGGACACGGTGAAGTCGCCGGTGACGTCCCGCAGCCAACCTGGAACGTGGCGCTGTTTGGGGGGGGCTGGAACCCCCCAAAAAACCCCACCCAGAGACCCACGGAGCACCCAAAGAGCTTTGGGTGACCCCCAGGGTCACCCAACCCACCCATGACCCGGTGTCACCCCCATGGGACCCCCAGTTGTGTCCTTGAGCACCCCCAGGGTGGGTTCCAGGGCACCCAACCCAACCGTGACCCCCCCCCAAACCTCCTGGTGACCCCCAGGGTGGGTTCTGGGTCACCCAACCCCCCCACGACCCAGTGTCACCCCAATGGGACCCCCTGTTGTGTCCTTGAGCACTCCCAGGGTGGGTTCCAGGTCACCCAAGTCCCCCACAACCCCCCACCCCCCC
>NW_020918204.1:0-588 GCF_003984885.1 Neopelma chrysocephalum | reverse complement strand
CCCCCCCCCAAAACGAGCCGAAGGACGGGAGCGGGGCCGCAGCGTTTTGGGGTTCACAAGGCGGGTTCTGGAGCGGTTTTGGGGGGCTCGGGGGGGCTCTCGGGGGGGCCGTCGGGGGTGGGAGCCCCCCCCCGGGAGGGGAGGGTGAGGATGAGGAGGCTCCCGGCCAGGAGGAAGGCTCCGGCTGCCAGGAAGGACACGGTGAAGTCGCCGGTGACGTCCCGCAGCCAACCTGGAACGTGGCGCTGTTTGGGGGGGGCTGGAACCCCCCAAAAAACCCCACCCAGAGACCCACGGAGCACCCAAAGAGCTTTGGGTGACCCCCAGGGTCACCCAACCCACCCATGACCCGGTGTCACCCCCATGGGACCCCCAGTTGTGTCCTTGAGCACCCCCAGGGTGGGTTCCAGGGCACCCAACCCAACCGTGACCCCCCCCCAAACCTCCTGGTGACCCCCAGGGTGGGTTCTGGGTCACCCAACCCCCCCACGACCCAGTGTCACCCCAATGGGACCCCCTGTTGTGTCCTTGAGCACTCCCAGGGTGGGTTCCAGGTCACCCAAGTCCCCCACAACCCCCCACCCCCCC
>NW_020918203.1:0-442 GCF_003984885.1 Neopelma chrysocephalum | reverse complement strand
GGGGGGGTTTGGGGGGCTTTGGGAGATCTCAAGGGGTCCCCAATTTATGGGGGTGACTTTTGTGTTCTCTCATAACTGGGGGGGACCCCAAAACCCCGGGGGAGGACCCCAAAATCCCTTTTGGGAGGGGGCACAAAAATCAGGGACCCCCCACCCCAATAAGGTTCTGGTCTCGCCCCTGTGGGTTTTTTGGGGGGGTTTGGGACCCTTTGGGGGGATTTGGGATCCCTTTGGGGGGATTTGGGACCCCTTTGGGGGGTTTGGGTCACTCCTGGGGGCCGGGGGGGTTTTGGGGTCCCTCCCTGGGGTTTTGGGGTCCCCCTTGACCCCCCCTGTGCCCCCCCCCCCAGGTGTGGTGTCCACGGTGGTCCCGGACTCTGCCCACAAACTGTTCATTGGGGGCCTCCCCAACTACCTGAACGACGACCAGGTGAGGGGGGGG
>NW_020918202.1:0-877 GCF_003984885.1 Neopelma chrysocephalum | reverse complement strand
GGGGGGCGGCGGGTGGTGCGGGCAGGGGGCGACGGGCACCACCTCCCCCGTCTCCTCCCCGCGCAGCTCCCGCCGGTAGAAGTAGGAGAAGTTGGAGACGATGACGGGCACGGGCAGGGAGATGGTGAGCACGCCGGCGATGGCGCACAGCGAGCCCACCAGCTTGCCGCCCACCGTCACCGGCGCCATGTCGCCGTAGCCCACGGTGGTCATGGTGACCACGGCCCACCAGAAGGCCTGCGGGATGGACGTGAAGGCCGTGGCCGCGTCCTCGGCCTCGGCGAAGTAGACGGCGCTGGAGAAGAGCACGACGCCGATGAGGAGGAAGAAGATGAGCAGGCCCAGCTCGCGCATGCTGGCCCGCAGCGTCTGGCCCAGGATCTGCAGCCCGGTGGAGTGGCGCGACAGCTTGAAGACGCGGAAGACGCGGACGAGGCGGATGACGCGCAGCACGGCCAGGGACATGGCGGGCTGGCCCAGGCCCCGCTGAGCCGCCAGCTCCGTGCCCAGGGCGATGAAGTACGGGGCGATGGCCGCCAGGTCGATGAGGTTCATGGCGCTGCGGAAGAAGGCCGCCTTGCTGGGGCTGGCCACCAGCCGCACCAGCAGCTCCAGCGAGAACCAGCAGATGCACACGGTCTCCACCACGAAGAAGGGGTCGGCCAGGCCCCGGTGAGGGGGGGGCGTGGTGGTGGAGGTGCTGTTGGAGGGGGCGGCGGTGGGCTGCGGGGAGGGAGGGGAGGGGGTCAGGGAGAGGGGTGTTGAGGGAGTTGGAGAACTGCAGCTCCATCACCCACCACGGGCGGGTGAAACCCCCCCCCAGACCCCCAGATCCACCCCCATTACGAGTAAGGGGTTGGAGACCACCCAGGGGGGG
>NW_020918201.1:0-740 GCF_003984885.1 Neopelma chrysocephalum | reverse complement strand
GCTGTGTCCCCACTCTTCACCGTCCCACCCCAACCCTCTTGTCCCCGCTGTCCCCACCCCGCCACCCCCTCCCCTGGCACAGGGACACCGGGGGCCCCCCGGGCAGGGTCCTCATTGGGGACAAGCCCCTGGGGGGGCTCCGGGGGAGGTCTCACCGTGACACGAAGCCCCTCGAGGGCGGCGGAGATGCTGCCCAGGTAATCGGGCAGGAGGTCGAGCAGGAACGTGCCCAGGAAAACCCCCCCGGCAAAGCAGCTCACGAGGCTCAGGACGGGGCTACGGGGGTCTGGGGGGGGGGTTGGGGGGGTTAGGGGGGCTGAGGATGGGTCTGGGGGGTCATTGGGGGGATTGGGGAGGGTGAGACCCCGCTGAGACCCCTCCCCAGCCCTGCCCCCCGACAGGAGGTTTAGGGACATGGGGACATGGGGACAGCCCCGGTCACAGCCTTTCCCAGACCCCCGGGACACCCCCAGACCCCCCAGAACTCCTGAGACCCCCCCCCAGGACCCACAGCCAGACTTCCCAGGACCCCTTGGGACCCCTGGATTCCATGAGCCCCCAGGGATCCCTCAGACACCCAGGACCCCTCAGATCCCTGAGACCCCCTCCCTCACCCCCTCAAGACCCTCTGGATCCCTGAGACTCCCAGACTCCCCAGTCCCCTCAGGGATCCCCCAGGACCCCCCTGGATCCTTGAGACCCTCCCAGACTCCCTGGGACCCTCCGAGCCCCTGATCCCA
>NW_020918200.1:0-356 GCF_003984885.1 Neopelma chrysocephalum | reverse complement strand
GCGTCCAACCCCTGCGTGTGCCCGTGGTGGGGACGGGGACGGGGGGGTGCCCCAGAGCCGGCGGCGGGAGGGTGGGGAGCGGGGCTCCCGCCGGCACCGCCCCCCCCCGCTCGTGGGAGCGGCCCCGGCGCCCGGCAGGGGACGCGCGTGGGCCGGGACTACCGGGACTGCCGGGACTACCGCTCCCGGCGTGCGGCGCGGCGCTGCGGCAGGTCCTGGGCTGCCCGGCCGCGCCTGCGGGGCCGCGGGGAGAGGCGAGGCGGGGCCGGAGGGGAGCGGAGCGGGGCGGCGGGGCCGCTCGGGGAGTCCCGCGGGCGCCTGCCGGGCCCGACCGAGCCGCCCCGCGCCGCCCCGGT
>NW_020918199.1:362-779 GCF_003984885.1 Neopelma chrysocephalum | reverse complement strand
ACCGTGACTAGTTTTGGGGATTTTTAGTTATTTCCAGGGGTTTTTTAGTTATTTCCAGGGGTTTTTTACTCATTTCCCCCCCCCCCCCCCCCCCCCCCCCCCAAAAACCCCCCCCCCGCCTCTGTGTGTGTGGGGGGGGGGGTTGAGGAGCCGCATTTGGAAATTCAAGAAGAAAAAAAAACAACCTCGTTTTTACTCATTTCACCCCGTTTGTGCAGCCTCGTTTTTTCTGGGTGGGGTGGGGGGGATGTTTTTAATCCTCTGAACCTCCCGGGACCCCCCCTGTGCCCCCCACCCCTAAAAACACCCCCAAGCAAATCTGGAAGAGAAAATGAACTTTTTTATTCCACCGGGACCCCTTTTGGGGGAGAACCCTCGAGTTTTTGGGGGGGTGGAACCTCATTTTTACTCATTTCA
>NW_020918199.1:0-262 GCF_003984885.1 Neopelma chrysocephalum | reverse complement strand
AACCCTCGAGTTTTTGGGGGGGTGGAACCTCATTTTTACTCATTTCACCCCGTTTGTGCAGCCTCTTTTTTTTGGGTGGGGTGGGGGGGATGTTTTTAATCCTCCGACCTTTCCAGGACCCCCCCCCAAAAACCACCCCAAGCAAATCTGGAAGAGACAATGAACTTTTTTATTCCACCGGGACCCTTTTGGGGGAAAACCCTCGAGTTTTTTTTGGGGGGGGATGTTTTTAATCCTCTGAACCCTTCCAGGACCCCCCCTC
>NW_020918198.1:0-1238 GCF_003984885.1 Neopelma chrysocephalum | reverse complement strand
GGGGAGACCCCTGGAATTGGGGGAGGGACCCCCGGGGTGGGCGTGGGACACGACATTCCCACTGTTTTGGGAATAAAGCCATGGATTGACCCCCGGGATTCGTCCTTGGATTGGGGGGGGCACAGGGAGATCCCCGGGATTGAGGGGGGACCCCGGGATTGGTGGGGGCGAGGGGAGACCCCTGGAATTGGGGGGGGGGGGGGCGTTCCCACTGCTCTGGGAATAAAGCCATGGATGGACCCCTGGGATTTGTCCTTGGATTGGGGGAGTGAAGGGGAGGATACTGGTTGGACTGGTTGGACTGGTTGAACTGGTTCCCGGTGGAAGTCCCCGCTGGGAAGCCCCGGCCACGCCCCCTGGAACTGGGAATGACCCGTATCCACTGGGAATGATCCAGAGCCACTGGGAATGATCCAAATCCACTGGGAATGACCCAGTTCCACTGGGAATGGTCCAGAGCTACTGGGAATGATCCAGAGCTACTGGGAATGATCCAGATCCACTGGGAATGGTCCAGAGCCACTGGGAATGACCCAGATCCACTGGGAATGGTCCAGAGCCACTGGGAATGATCGAAACCCACTGGGAATGGTCCAAACCCACTGGGAATGATCCAAACCCACTGGGAATGATCTGGATTTACTGGGAATGATCCAAATCCACTGGGAATGATCTAAGTCCACTAGGAATAACCTAGAAACACTGGGAATGATCTGGATCCACTGGGAACAATCTGGATCCATCTGGGAATGGTCCAGGTCCAGCCTCCTCACACGGAGATCATGATGGGGCCAGACTGGGACTGGGACTGGGACTGGGACTGGGACTGGGACCAGCCTGCCCCAGTATCCGACTGGAACTGGGACCAGAATCAAGGACCAATCTGGCCCAGTATCCAACCAGAACTGGGACCAGCCCGGCCCAGTATCCAACTGGGACCAGAATTATGGACCAGCCTGGCCCAGTATCCCCCTGGGACTGGGACCAGCGAGGCCCAGAATCCCCCTGGGACTGGGACCAGCAGCAGCCCCGCCCTCCCCCCAGGCCCCGCCCACACCCCCCGCCTCCGACTAAACCCCGCCCCTCACTCCGTTTAGGCCCCGCCCCCTTGCTCTCTCCACCCCATTGGCTCCGCCCCGCGGCCCCGCCCCTCGGAAAACCCCATTGGCTCCACCCCGCGCGACGCCCCTTGGCCCCGCCCCTCCGCAGCCCGCTCCCCATTGGCTCCGCCCCACACG
>NW_020918197.1:0-1357 GCF_003984885.1 Neopelma chrysocephalum | reverse complement strand
TTTTTTGCAGGGGTTTTGGGATGTTTTTGAGGAGTTTTAGGGGGTGTTTTTGAGGGAGGTTTGGGGTGCTTTCAGGGGTTTTTTTTGGGGTGCCCTGACCTCCCTTTCCCCCCCCCTCAGTGCCCGGATGCGGGGGCAGGGCGAGGGTCGGGCCCCCCCTCCAGACCCCCCCCATTGACTCCTCGGGGGGGCCGGTGCTGCCCCTGCCCTCGGGGGGGGGGGCCCTCTCAGCCCGGGGGCTCCACCCCGGCCCCGCCCGGGACCTGCTCGAGAAGGCCCTGCTGGGCCAGGAGGCCGAGAGGTAGGACCCCAAAAAATATCCTGGGATACCCCAAAAATATCCTGGGATACCCCAAAAGTGAGCTGGGGTATCCTAAAGTATCCTGGGATAACCCAAAATTGTCATAGGGTATCCTAAAGTTACCTGGGATACCCCAAAAGTGACCTGAGATACCCCAAACTGACCCCAAAAGTGCTTTGGGATACCCCAAAAGTGCCCTGGGATACCCCAGTGCTCCCAGTACCCCAATAGGGTGACCCCAGCCCCTCCCAGTGCTCCCAGTACCCCAATGAGGGGTCCCAGTACTCCCAGTGTCCCAATAAAGGGTCCCAGTACCCCAATACGGGGTTCCCCACCCCTCCCAGTGCTCCCAGTGCCCCCCAGTACCCTAATATGGTGTCCCTCAGCCCTTCCCAGTGCCCCTATACGGGGTCCCAGTGCCCCAATACGGGGTTCCCCAGCTCCTCCCAGTGCTCCCAGTACCCCAATACGGTGCCCCCCAGGCCCCTCCAGCCCCTCCCAGTGCCCCCCAGTACCCCAATAAAGGGTCCCAGTGCTCCCAGTACCCCAGTATGGGCTCCCCCACCCCTCCCAGCCCCTCCCAGTACCCCCCAGTTCCCCCCAGCAGGCGGAAGAAGCTGCGGTTCCACCCTCGGCAGCTCTACGTGTCGGTGAAGCAGGGGGAGCTGGGCAAGGTCATCCTCATGCTGCGTGAGTGGGGGGGGGGCCCAAAACCCCTGGGGGGGGGGGTCCCTGCTCCTCTTTGGGGTCTCACCACCCCCTTTTCCCTGTTTTTTTTCCCCGAAAATTCCCAGTGGACAATCTGGACCCCAACTTCCAGAGCGACGCCCAGAGCAAGAGAACCCCCCTGCACGCGGCAGCCCAGAAAGGGTTCCTGGAGATCTGTCATCTCCTGCTCCAGGTCTGGGGGGGTCTGGGGGAAATTTGAGGGGGGTTTGGGGGTCATGAGGGGAGTTGGGGGGGATTTTAGGGGTGTTTGGGGAGGATTTGGGGGGTGTTCGGGGAGGTTCTGGGGGGTTCAGGAGGGGCTTCCTGGAGATCTGCCACCTCCTGCTG
>NW_020918196.1:1017-1640 GCF_003984885.1 Neopelma chrysocephalum | reverse complement strand
GGGCAGGCAGATGCTTGGCATCAGGTGATAGTGCCTGGCATGAAGGCAGCAATACTGAACGCCCTGCGTAGCGCCCAGGACCAGGTGGGCTTCCGCAAGAGCAGCTTTGAGCTCTATGGGGCTGACTTTCTCGTGGGGGAGGACTGCCAGCCCTGGCTCTTGGAGATCAACTCCTGCCCCACCATGAGCCCCTCCTCAGCCGTGACCCGACGACTCTGCGCCAATGTCCAGCGGGACACGCTGCGCCTCGTGCTCGACCGCAAGGACAACCCCACCTGCTCCATTGGAGCCTTTGAGCTCATCTACAAGGAGGTAGGCTGGGGAGCTGGGGGGCAGGCACACCCTGGGCACCCCAAGTCCCCACTCCCTGTTATGTCCCCACTCCCTGCTGTCTCCCCACAGGCAGCTATGCCCAGGCCTCTGTCCGGGCGCGTGAAGCTGATAGTCAAAGGCTGTTCCGTGAAGAAGTGCTGGTCAGCGCAGCATCAAGCCCAGGTCAAGCCCCCCACCACTGTGCCCAGTGCCACCCAGCACCCTGTGCCCCCAAGGGCCAGAGACACCCAGGTGCCCCAGCGAGCACAGCATCAACCCCCCACCACGGTGCCCAGTGCCCCCAGGCTCCC
>NW_020918196.1:0-917 GCF_003984885.1 Neopelma chrysocephalum | reverse complement strand
CCAGCGAGCACAGCATCAACCCCCCACCACGGTGCCCAGTGCCCCCAAGCTCCCTGTGTCCCCAGGGGCCAGAGACACTCGTGTATCCAAGCGAGTACAGCATCGATCTCCCACCACTGTGCCCAGTGCCCCCAGGCTCCCTGTGTCCCCAGGGAGCAAAGACACTCATGTACCCAAGCGAGTACAGCATCGATCTCCCACCAGTGTGCCCCGTGCCACCCAGCATCCTGTGCCTCCAAGGGCCAGAGACACCCAGGTGCCCCAGCGAGCACAGCATCAACCCCCCACCACGGTGCCCAGTGCCCCCAGGCTCCCTGTGTCCCCAGGGAGCAAAGACACTCCTGTACCCAAGCGAGCACAGCATCGATCCCCCACCGCTATGGCCAGTGCCCCCAAGCTCCCTGTGCCCCCAAGGGCCAGAGACACCCGGATGCCACAGCAAGCACATCATCAACCCCCCACCACTGTGCTCAGTGCCCCCAAGCTCCCTATGCCCCTGGGAGCCAGAGAAACCCAGGTGCCCAAGCCCAGAGCAGCAACAGAGAAGCTGCCTCCTCCGTGGCAATGGAGCCGCCCCAGCTCTGGTCCCTCAGTGCCACCACAGCCCTGGAGCCGCTCTGCTGGGAGCCAGGGGCTGTCATGGCTCTGTCACCCACACAGGCAGCCCCAGGCCGCTCAGCCCCTGATCAGTGTCTGTCCCCTCAATAGGGTGCCCATGCCACTGCCCTGGGGAGCCCCCAGCAACCCCTGGCTAGGCCTGGGCTGTGTCCCCTCCTTCCCTCCTGCCAGGCCACCGCGCCTACCTCTGCCTGCACAAACCACTGGGACCCCCAGCCCAGAGCAGAAGCATATGGCAGTTCCCAATGGGATACAGAAGACCTGGGATACTGAGACATTCCCAGGAGGGGACAGCACCC
>NW_020918195.1:0-880 GCF_003984885.1 Neopelma chrysocephalum | reverse complement strand
CCCCCAGAGCCCACCCAAGAGCCCACCCACCCCTCGGAGCCCACCTGTCCCCTCACACCGAGGTCCACGGCCACCCCCGGGAGCCACCGAGCCCCCCCTCACCTGCCGAGGCGTTGGCAGTGCCGGTGACAGTGTCGGTGACGGTGCCAATGTCGGCGACAGCGGCGGTGGCAGTAGCGGTGTCGGTGGCGCTGGTAGCCGCGATGACAGTGCCAGCGCCAGTGGTGCCAGCAGTGCCAGTGGCGGTGCCAGCGGTGCCAGCGGTGCCAGGTGCCAGCGGCGCGGGGGGCAGGGCCACCGCACACCCCGCCGGACTCTCGTCCCAGCCGTCGCGACAGTCGCGATTGCCGTCGCACACGGCGACCTCGGCCACGCACGAGCCGTCGGGGCAGGGCACGGTCCCGGGGCCGCAGGTGGCCCGCGCTGGGGACACGGGGACAGCGGTGACACCCCCGCCCTGGGGCGCGGTCTCCAAAGCGGGGGTCCCCGGGCGGGGGGTGCCGGGAGGAATCCCCAAAACGGGGGTTCTCAAAGTGGGGTCCAGGGTGGTCCCGGGATGGACGGGCTTCCAAAGGGGGGGGTCCATGGGCGGGAACTGCCAGGGTGGAGGGTCCCCAAAGGGGAGTCCGGGTAGGGGATGGTGCCGGTGGGGAGTCCTGGGTGGGGAAGTTACGAGGTGGGGGGTCCCGAGGGGGGGGGGTCCCAGGGTGAGGGTGGTCCTCAGGTGGGGACCCAGGGTGGTCCCAGGGTGGAGGGGTCCAGAGTTGATGCCCAGGTCGGAGGTCCCAGGTCGGGATTTCCAGGACTGAGGGTCCCAGACGCGATTCCCAGGGTGGGGGACCCCCCGTGCCCCTCACCGGGACAATTGGCCTCGTCGGCG
>NW_020918194.1:545-894 GCF_003984885.1 Neopelma chrysocephalum | reverse complement strand
GGGGGGTGGGGTTTGGGTGTTTTTGGGGTGTCGGGGGAGTGTTTTGGGGTCAGGGGGTACCTGAGTTCCACCGCTGGTTTTGGGTTGGTTTTGGTGTGTTTTGGGGTGGGTTTGGGGTGTTTTTGGGATGGTTTGGGGTGGGTTTGGGGTACCTGAGTTCCGCCGCTGGTTTGGGGTTGGTTTTGGGGTATTTTGGATGGGTTTGGGGTGTTTTTGGGTTGGTTTTGGGTGTTTTGGGGGTGTTTTTGGGGTGTTTTGGGGTGGGTTTGGGGTGTTTTGGGGTGTTTTGGGTGGGTTTGGGTGGTTTTGGGGTGTTTTAGGGTGGGTTTGGTGTGTTTTGGGGTGTTTT
>NW_020918194.1:0-445 GCF_003984885.1 Neopelma chrysocephalum | reverse complement strand
GGGTTTGGGTGTTCAGGGGGTGTTTTGGGTGGGTTTGGGGTGTTTTTGGGGTGTCTGGGGTGTTTTGGGGGTGTCTGGGGTTGGTTTTGGGTGGTCGGGGGGTGGGGTTTGGGTGTTTTTGGGGTGTCGGGGGAGTGTTTTGGGGTCAGGGGGTACCTGAGTTCCACCGCTGGTTTTGGGTTGGTTTTGGTGTGTTTTGGGGTGGGTTTGGGGTGTTTTTGGGATGGTTTGGGGTGGGTTTGGGGTACCTGAGTTCCGCCGCTGGTTTGGGGTTGGTTTTGGGGTATTTTGGATGGGTTTGGGGTGTTTTTGGGTTGGTTTTGGGTGTTTTGGGGGTGTTTTTGGGGTGTTTTGGGGTGGGTTTGGGGTGTTTTGGGGTGTTTTGGGTGGGTTTGGGTGGTTTTGGGGTGTTTTAGGGTGGGTTTGGTGTGTTTTGGGGTGTTTT
>NW_020918193.1:513-979 GCF_003984885.1 Neopelma chrysocephalum | reverse complement strand
TGGCATCCCTGCCCTGACATTCCCAGGCAGCATCCCACATTCCATGTCACCTCCCTGCCCTGACATTCCCAGGCAGCATCCCACGTTCCATGTGGCCTCCCTGCCACGACATTCCCAGGCAGCATCCCACATTCCACACGGCCTCCCTGCCCTGACATTCCTGCACAGCATCCCAAATTCCACGCGGCCTCCCCCACCGCAACATTCCTGGGAAGCACCGTGTCCTCCCTGCCACAGCGTTCCTGGGAAGCATCCCAGCCTCCATGTGGCCTCCCTGCCGTGACATTCCAGGCAGGTGCCGTGCGGAGCCTCTGGAATGTGCCGAGGCAGCACAGCGAAGCCCCTGGGACACGGGTCAGCAGCTCCTGGCAGCGCTGAGCAGGGAGGGGGAGGACTGCAGTGTCCCCGTGTCCCAGTGCTCCTGCATTCCCATGTCCCAGTGTCCTTGTGTCCCTGTGTCCCAGTG
>NW_020918193.1:0-503 GCF_003984885.1 Neopelma chrysocephalum | reverse complement strand
TGTGTCCCTGTGTCCCAGTGTTCCTGCATTCCCATGTCCCAGTGTCCCAGTGTTCCTGAATTCCCATGTCCTTGTGTCCCTGTGTCCCAGTGTTCCTGAATTCCCATGTCCTTGTGTCCCTGTGTCCCAGTGTCCCTGCATTCCTGTGCCCCTGTGCCTCAGTGTCCCTGCATTCCCATATCCCTGTGTCCCTGTGTTCCCGTGTCCCTACATTCCCGTGTCCCTGTGTCCCTGTGTTGTGTCCCTGCATCCCCATGCTGCCGTGTCCCTGTATTTCTATGTCCCTGCATCCCTGTGTCCATTTCCCCATGTTCCCATATCCCTGTTTCCCCATGTTCCCGTGTCTGTGCATCTCCATGTCCCCACATCCCCGTGTTCCCATAGCCCCGTGTCCCTGTGTCCCTGCATTCCCATGTCCCTGTGAGCCCAAATCCCTGTGTTCCCATGTTCCCATGTCCTGTGAGCCCAAATCCCTGTGTTCCCATGTTCCCATGTCCGTGTCC
>NW_020918192.1:885-1323 GCF_003984885.1 Neopelma chrysocephalum | reverse complement strand
GTGTTTTTGGGTGTATTTTTGGATGGTTTTTTGGGTGTTTTTCGGGGTGTTTTTCGAGGGCGTTTCTGGGGGTGTTTTAGGAGTGTTTCGGGGGTGGTTTTGGGGCGGTTTTGGGGTGATTTCAGGGTGTTTTTGGGATGTTTTTAGGATTGTTTTAGGGGTGTTTTGGGGGGGGTTACCTGGGGGTGTTTTGAGGTTTTTTTGTTGTTGTTTTTTTGGGGGGGTTGGGGGATGTTTTTGGGATGTTTTCAGGATGTTTTTGGGGGTATTTTTGGTGTGTTTTCAGGGGTTACCTGGGGATATTTTAGGGGTATTCTTGGGATGTTTTTGGGGTGTTTTTGAGGGTTACCTGGGGGTATTTTTGGGTGGTTTTAGGGGTGTTTTTGGGGTGTTTTCAGGGGTTACCCAGGGATACTTTTGGGGTGTTTTTTGGGGGGG
>NW_020918192.1:0-785 GCF_003984885.1 Neopelma chrysocephalum | reverse complement strand
CAGGACCTGCACGGGTGGGTGAGACCCCAAAAAACACCCCTGAAACCCCCTGACCCCAAAAAAACCCCCCAAAACAGCCCGGGAAACCCTAAACCCCCCCAGGGACCCCAAACCCCCTCCCCAAACCCCTCCCAGGGACATTCCGGGGGGGTTTTTGGGGTCCCCGGGGGTCAGGGTGTCCCAGGGGGGGTTTAGGGTGTTTTTGGGGTGTTTTGGAGTGTTTTTGGGGTGGTTTTGAGGTGGTTTTGAGGTGGTTTGGGGTGTTTGTTTTGGGGTGGTTTTGAGGTGGGTTTGGGTGTCTCTGGGGTGGTTTTGGGGTGTTTTGGGGTGGTTTCGGGATGGCTTTGGGTGTTTTGGGATGTTTTTGGCTGTTTTGGGGTGCGTTGGGGTGTTTTGGAGTATTTTTGGCTGTTATTGAGGTGTGTTTGGGTGTTTTGGGGTGTTTTGGGGTGTCTTGGGCTGGTCTGGGGTGTTTAGGGGTGTTTTCAGGTATTTTCGGCTGGTTTTGGGGTCTTTTTAAGGTGTTTTGGGCTGTTTTTGGGGTGGTTTTGGGGTATTTTGGCTGTTTTGGGGGTGTGGGGTGTTTTTGGGTGTTTTTGGCTGTTATTGAGGTGTGTTTGGGTATTTTGGGTGTTTCGAGGTGGTTTTGGGTGTCTTGGGCTGGTTTGGGTGTTTAGGGGTGTTTTCGTGTATTTTGGGGTGGCTTTGGGTGTTTTGTTGTGTTTTGGGGCTGTTTTTAAGGTGTATTTGGGTGTTTTGCCCTGTTTTGGGGTGGTTTTGGGCTG
>NW_020918191.1:66-783 GCF_003984885.1 Neopelma chrysocephalum | reverse complement strand
GGCTGGGCTGGTTTGGGGGGCTCAGAGACCCCCCCAGGGTGGGGCTGGGCTGGTTTGGGGGGCTCAGAGACCCCCCCAGGGTGGGGCTGAGATGGTTTTGGGGGGCTCTGAGAGCTCTGAGACCCCCCCAGGGTGGGGCTGGGCTGGTCTGGGAGCCCCGGGGGGGTTAATCCGGGCTAATCCCACCCCTGGCCGGGTGCCCTGGCACCTTCCCACCCCTGGAAAATCCCACAGGTGCCCGAGCCCGCCCCCCTGTGCCCCTTCAAAAGGGGCAGAGCCCTTCCCTGGCACATCCCTGGGTGCTCCTGTTGTCCCAAATCCGACGGAATTTGCCTCGAATCCACCAGGATGAGGCAGCTCTGGACCCTCCTGCTCCTGGCCGGGCTCTCGGGCCTGGCTGCCGCCTGTGAGTCTTTTGGGGGGTCCTGGGGGGGTCCCAGGGGGTGTCCTGGGGGTCCTGAGGGTGTTAAGGGGGTCTCTCTCTCTCTCTCCTGCAGTTCCCGTGGATGGGACGGAGCCCCTGGGCCTCCTGGGGCTGGGGGGGTCTGAGAGGAGCCCCCTGGAGAGAGGGGAGCCCCAGGAGGGTCCTGTGGGACCCCAGGAGCCCCAGGAGGGTCCAGAGGAGGAAGAGGAGCCTGAAACCAGTCCTTTGAGGGAAGAAGAGCCTGAAGAGAGCCCAGAAGAGGAAGAGGAGCCTGAAACGAGCCCTTTGGAGGA
>NW_020918190.1:189-431 GCF_003984885.1 Neopelma chrysocephalum | reverse complement strand
CCCCCCCACCCCGGTGTTTTTTAGGGTCCCCTCGATTTTGGGGGTCCCCTCACTGGTGTGTGGGGGTCCCTCAGATCCCCCAGACCTCCCATTTTCACCCATTTTTAGCCATTTTCCCCCGTTTTCGGGGTCCCGCCCCCCCCACCCGGGGTTTTTTGGGGTCCCCCTAAATCGAGGACTCCTCTCCAATTTCAAGGACCCCTCCCCAATTTTAGGGACCCCCAAAACCCCCTGGAGACCCC
>NW_020918190.1:0-179 GCF_003984885.1 Neopelma chrysocephalum | reverse complement strand
GGACCCCTCCCCAATTTTAGGGACCCCCAAAACCCCCTGGAGACCCCTCAAAACCCTCAATTTTTGTCCATTTTTGACCCATTTTTACCCATTTTCACCCATTTTTCCCCCGTTTTCGGGGTCCCGCCCCCCCCACCCGGGGGTTTTTTGGGGTCCCCCAAAATCAGGGACCCCCCCCC
>NW_020918189.1:0-446 GCF_003984885.1 Neopelma chrysocephalum | reverse complement strand
CAACCCCCTACATTATCACTGGGGTACAGTATGCAGGAGATGTTCTCTGCTAGGTTTGGGGGTGCCCCCACTCCCCCGGGGGTCCCAGAGTCCCTCAGACCCCTCAGAAACCCTCAGGACCCCCAAGTAACCCCCCCAGTCCCTTCCGGCCCCTCACATTGTCGTTGGGGTACAGCACACGGGAGATGTTCTCTGCCAGGTTTGGGGGTGTTCCTGGCCCCCCTGGGGATCCCAGCCCACCCCCAGCCCCCCAGGTCCCCCCAGCCCACCCCCAGCTCCCCCCGGCCCCTCCAAGCCCCCCCGGGCCCCCCCAGCTCCCCCCCAGCCGCTCACGTTGTCGTTGGGGTACAGCACACGGGAGATGTTCTCGGCCAGGTTTCGGTCCAGCACGGCCTGGACGTACCCCCCGACATTGACTGGGGAGACGGGGCATGTCAGGGAGGCCC
>NW_020918188.1:542-716 GCF_003984885.1 Neopelma chrysocephalum | reverse complement strand
GCGGCGGGGCGGGAGTGAGGGGCAGGGGAGGGAGGGCACGCCCACCGTGAGGGGAGGACACGCCCACCGTGAGGGGAGGACGCGCCCACCGCGAGGGGAGGACACGCCCACCGTGAGGGGAAAAGCCCGCCTTGAGGAGAAACCACGCCCACATTGAGACAGGACACGCCCACC
>NW_020918188.1:0-532 GCF_003984885.1 Neopelma chrysocephalum | reverse complement strand
CGCCTTGAGGAGAAACCACGCCCACATTGAGACAGGACACGCCCACCATGAGGGGAGGACACGCCCACTGTGTGGGGAAAAACCCGCCTTGAGGAGAAACCACGCCCACTGTGGGGAGGACACGCCCACACGGGGGAAAGCCCGCCTTGAGGGGAAACCACGCCCACATTGAGGGAGGACACGCCCCTGTCATGGAGGCCACGCCCACCCCAACTCGGATGTCCCACCCACATCGGGAGGCCCCGCCCATACATGCATGGTAGCCCCGCCCACTCCCCAGCGAGGCTACTGGGAGCACTGGGAGGAAGTTTGGGGGCGACTGGGAGGACAGTTCAAAGGGGTCTGGGGGCTACTGGGAGGTAGTGGGGTGTACTGGGATATACTGGGGTGTCCTGGGCTGTACTAGACCATACGGGGCTGTATTGGGATGTACTTGGCTGTACTGGGATATAATGGAATGTACTGGGGTGTCCTGGGCTGTACTGGGATCTAATGGAATGTCCTGGGCTGTACTGGGATGTTCTGGGCTGTA
>NW_020918187.1:0-749 GCF_003984885.1 Neopelma chrysocephalum | reverse complement strand
TAATATATATTACATTGATATATATTATTAATATATATTATATTAATATATAATAGGGTATACCCTATATATTAATATATATCATATATTAATATACATATTAATATATAATATATATTATTTTATATATATTATTTTTTATATTTTTTATATATATATATATATATATTATTTTTTCCACTTCACTGGAAGTGGAAATAGCTGTGGAAGCCCAGCTGATGCTCTGATGGTCCCACATTCCTCAGGCCATCCAGGAACTGGACGTGAGCAGCTGCTCCAGATGAGTTCCCTGCTGCAGAATTCCTGAGTTTTAATTTTTATTTTTATTTTATTTTTTAATTTTATTTTTTTTTTAATTTGATTTTTTTTTCAAACTGTCTCTGAATTATAAGCCAGTGAGTCCCTGTGGAAGAGAATGTCTAGAGATAATTTTTCTTGGAGAGTTTCTCTCCAAGATGATTCACAGCCAGGTGTTTGGTTGGTTGGTTGGTAGTTTTTGGGGAGGTTTTGTCTTGTGATGGTGTTTTTTTTTTTAATAAACAAAAAGAATCCACACCAGAAAAAAAACAAAAACAAACCAAACCATGAAGAGCTTTGTGTGACAGGAGCAAAAGGAGTTTGTCACTGCTTCTTGTGCATTTAGTGGCTCAATTTTAAGGTAACTGGGAATGGCAGCTGAATTTTAAGGAAACTGGGAATGGCAACTCAATTTTAAGGAAACTGGGAATGGCAGCTCAATTTTAAGGAAA
>NW_020918186.1:369-911 GCF_003984885.1 Neopelma chrysocephalum | reverse complement strand
CCCCCCTGAGCACCCCGAGACCCCCCCAGCCCCCACACCCTCCCAAGCCCCCCCAAATCTCCCCCAAGCCCCCCCAGGCCCCCCTAGACCCCCCCTCACCCGTCCATGGCCTCCTCGATCTTCTTCTTGCGCAGCTCGATGAGCTCGGGGGTCTCCATCCCCGCCGGCACCGACGAGAAACCCCCCGGGGTGATCAACCCGCTGGGGGGGGCACAGGGGGGTCAGGGGGCACCCAAGGGGGGGCCTGGGGGGTCCCAAGGGGTGCTGGGGGGTCCCCAAGCTGCCCCTGGGGGTGATGGACCCCCATTCCCATCCCAAGGAGAGACTCGGGGGGGATCAGCCCGAAATGAGAAGATTTGGGGTCTCAGGGGGATTTGGGGGGTTCTGTGGGGTTCCTGTGGGTGCTGGGGGGGTCCCTCTGGATGCTGAGGGGTCCCAAAGGGTGCTGGGGGGTCCCCAAGCTGTCCCTGGGGGTGATGGACCCCCATCCCCATCCCAAAGACAACCCCAGTGGGATCAACTCAAAGCGAGAACATTTGGGG
>NW_020918186.1:0-269 GCF_003984885.1 Neopelma chrysocephalum | reverse complement strand
CCCCCCACCCACGAGGCCCCCCTGAGCACCTCAAGACACCCCCAGCTCCCCAACACCCCAAGACCCCCCCACACCCCCTCAGATCCCCCCCAAATCCCCCCTAGACCCCCCCTCACCCGTCCATGGCCTCCTCGATCTTCTTCTTGCGCAGCTCGATGAGTTCGGGGGTCTCCATCCCCGCCGGCACCGACGAGAAGCCCCCCGGGGTGATCAACCCGCTGGGGGGGGGGCACAGGGGGGTCAGGGGGCACCCAAGGGGGGGGCTGGGG
>NW_020918185.1:467-1889 GCF_003984885.1 Neopelma chrysocephalum | reverse complement strand
AAGGTGAGGGAGATGTTGGGGGTCTTGGGGGGTCTCCAACCCTCCAAGTGAGCACCGGGTGGGACCAAGGTGAGGGAGATGTTGGGGGTCTTGGGGGTCTCCCCCCTCCCAGGTGGGGCTGGGAGAGGTGTTTGGGGTTTTGGGGTTCTCCACCCTCCCAGGTGAGCAACAGGGGGGACCAAGGTGAGGGGAGATGTTGGGGGTCTTGGGGGGTCCCCAACCCTCCAAATGAGCAGCAGGGTGGGACCAAGGTGAGGGAGATGTTGGGGGGGGTCTTGAGGTTCTCCCCCCGCCCAGTTGAGGATCAGGGGAGGCTGGGGGAGGTTCTCCAACCCTCCAAGTGAGCACCGGGTGGGACCAAGGTGGGGAGATGTTGGGGGTCTTGAGAGTCTCCACCCACCCAGGTGAGGAACAGGTGGGACCAAGGTGAGGGAGATGTTGGGGGTCTTGGGGGGTCTCCAACCCTCCAAATCAGCAGCAGGGGGGGACCAAGACGGGGGGAGATGTTTGGGGTCTTGAGAGTCTCCCCCCTCCCAGCTGAGGTGGGACAAAGCCGGGTGGAGCCGTGGGGGGTCTCAGGGGTCTCCCCTCTCCCAGGTGTCCCTCAGAGGCATTTTTGGGGTGTCCCCCACCTGTCAGCATGTACTGGTAGGCGTTGTCGGAGATGGAGAAGATGTGGGGGGGACTAAGATGGGGGGAGATGTTGGGGGTCTTGGGGGTCTCCAACCCTCCAAATGAGCAGCAGGGGGGACCAAGGTGGTGAGATGTTTGGGGTCTTGGGGGTCTCCCCCTGCCCAGTTGAGGATCAGGTGAGGCCGGGGCAAGTGTTTGGGGTTTTGGGGTTCTCCAACCCTCCCAAGTGAGCACCGGGTGGGACCAAGGTGGGGAGATGTTGGGGGTCTTGAGAGTCTCCACCCACCCAGGTGAGGAACAGGTGGGACCAAGGTGAGGGAGATGTTGGGGGTCTTGGGGGGTCTCCAACCCTCCAAATCAGCAGCAGGGGGGGACCAAGATGGGGGGAGATGTTGGGGGTCTTGGGGGTCTCCAACCCTCCAAGTGAGGGTCTTGGGGGGTCCCCAACCCTCCAAATGAGCAGCAGGGTGGGACCAAGATGGGGGGAGATGTTTGGGGTCTTGAGGTTCTCCCCCCTCCCAGCTGAGGTGGGTCAAAGCCGGTGGGAGCCGTGGGGGGTCTCGTGGGTCTCCCCTCTCCCCGGGGTGTCCTTGGGGCCGTTTTTGGGGTGTCCCCCACCTGTCAGCATGTACTGGTAGGCGTTGTCGGAGATGGAGAAGATGTGGGGGGGGACCTCGTTGCGCTTCTTGCCCCGGTAAGCGGCGACCACCTGGGGGTCGTACACCGGGAGCCACTTGTAGGGGTTCACGGTGACGCAGAACAGCCCCGAGTAGGTCTGGGGGGGGGGGG
>NW_020918185.1:0-367 GCF_003984885.1 Neopelma chrysocephalum | reverse complement strand
TGGGGGTCTCGGGGGTCTCCCCTCTCCCAGGTGGGGCCGGGAGAGGTGTTTGGGGTTTTGGGGGTCTCCAACCCTCCAAGTGAGCACCGGGTGGGACCAAGGTGAGGGGAGATGTTGGGGGTCTTAGGGGGTCTCCAACCCTCCAAGTGAGGGTCTTGGGGGGTCCCCAACCCTCCAAATGAGCAGCAGGGGTGGCCAAGATGGGGGGAGATGTTTGGGGTCTTGAGGTTCTCCCCCCTCCCAGCTGAGGTGGGTCAAAGCCAGGGGGAGCCATGGGGGGTCTCGAGAGTCTCCCCCCTCCCAGGTGGGGCCGGGAGAGGTGTTTGGGGTTTTGGGGTTCTCCAACCCTCCCAAGTGAGCACCGGGG
>NW_020918184.1:475-894 GCF_003984885.1 Neopelma chrysocephalum | reverse complement strand
CCCCCCCCCCCAGGTGTGTTCCCCCTCCTCAGGTGTGTTCCCTCCCCAGGTGTGTCCCCTCCCCAGGTGTGTCCCCTTCCCCAGGTGTGTCCCTCCCCAGGTGTGTCCCCTCCCCAGGTGTGTGATCTCCCCCCCAGGTGTGTCCCCCCTCAGGTGTGTCCCCTTCCCCAGGTGTGTCCCCCTCCCCAGGTGTGTCCCCTCCCCAGGTGTGTCTCCCAGGTGTGTCCCCTCCCCAGGTGCCCCCCAGGTGTGTCCCCCCCCCTCCCCAGGTGTGTCCCCCCCCAGGTGCCCCCCCCTCACCTGCAGCAGCGCCCCCACGCGGCCGCTCCAGTCGCAGAGCACCAGCTCCTGCAGGAGGGACAACCTGGGGGGGGGTCACCCCTCACACACACCTGAGGGGGGGTCACCCCTCACACACA
>NW_020918184.1:0-375 GCF_003984885.1 Neopelma chrysocephalum | reverse complement strand
CCCCCCCCCCCAGGTGTGTTCCCCCTCCTCAGGTGTGTTCCCTCCCCAGGTGTGTCCCCTCCCCAGGTGTGTCCCCTTCCCCAGGTGTGTCCCTCCCCAGGTGTGTCCCCTCCCCAGGTGTGTGATCTCCCCCCCAGGTGTGTCCCCCCTCAGGTGTGTCCCCTTCCCCAGGTGTGTCCCCCTCCCCAGGTGTGTCCCCTCCCCAGGTGTGTCTCCCAGGTGTGTCCCCTCCCCAGGTGCCCCCCAGGTGTGTCCCCCCCCCTCCCCAGGTGTGTCCCCCCCCAGGTGCCCCCCCCTCACCTGCAGCAGCGCCCCCACGCGGCCGCTCCAGTCGCAGAGCACCAGCTCCTGCAGGAGGGACAACCTGGGGGGGGG
>NW_020918183.1:0-541 GCF_003984885.1 Neopelma chrysocephalum | reverse complement strand
GGGGGGGTCCGGCGGCCGCGGCCGGCGCTGGTTGATGATTGATGGGGGAGCGGGGATGGAGCAAAGTCCCCGGCGGGGCCCGGCCGGAAACCGGCGCGAGGAAGAGGATGGGGCGGGAGGAGGATGGGGCGGGAGGAGGAGGAGGAGGAGGAAGGAGGTGGCTGCGGCTGCGGAGCTGCGAGAGGGGGGGACGAGAGCCGGGACGGGACTGTTTGATATCGGGGTGCGGGGCTGAGACCCCCCGGACAGCGCGATCCCCCCCGGGGGACAGGCGTGTAACCCCATGGGGACAGACGTGACACCTCCGTGGGGACAGACGTGACACCCCCGTGGGGACAGACGTGACACCCCCGGAACAGACGTGACACCCCCGAACAACCGTGACACCCCCGGGGCACAGTCGTGTACTCCCGTGGGGACAGTCGTGACCTCCCCAGACAGGCGTGACCCCCCCGGGGGACAGTCGTGTACTCCCGTGGGGACAGTTGTGACACCCCCAGACAGCCGTGACACCCCCAATAGGGACAGTTGTGACCCCCCC
>NW_020918182.1:0-330 GCF_003984885.1 Neopelma chrysocephalum | reverse complement strand
TGCGAGCGCGCCTCGGTGCCCCCGACCACGCGCTGGGTGCCCTCGAGAGCCGGCTCGGAGCAGCGCCCTGGGGACAGAGGGACAGAGGGACAGAGGGACGGGGTGAGTGGCGGCCGGGAGAAGGGGGTCTGGGGGGTCCGAGGCCGAAGGCTCCGTCGGGGGACCCACCGCAGAGGGCGAGGGCGGCGAGGAGCACGAGCTGCAGCATCTTCATCATCGTCCTCGTCCTGGAGCGCGGCGGAGGCGGCGGGACCGGGGGCTGCGGCGCGGCCGCTTTAACGGGGCCGGCGAGGGAGGGGCGGGAAGGAAAGCAGGTGCCGCGGCCCCCCC
>NW_020918181.1:0-596 GCF_003984885.1 Neopelma chrysocephalum | reverse complement strand
CCCGCTGCTCCCGCCGGACTCGGGCCCCGCCGCCGCCGCCATCTTGGGGCGCGCGCGCGCCCACCCCCCCCCCCCTCCCCACGCCCAAGCAGGACACGCCCACTGCGGGACAGGACACGCCCACGCAAGGCGAGACCACGCCCCCCGCGCCGCCAAGCCACGCCCATTAAGGGATAGACAACACCCCCTTTCTCGCAGGGCTCCGCCCCTTCTGGGCAAAGCCACGCCCACTCCCGCCTGGGTCACGCCCCCTGGCGGCCGCGGGGAGTTGGGGGGGAGCGGGGGACACGCGGCCGGGCGCGCAAGGCGCATGCGCGGGGCGGGCAGAGCCGCGCGCCCCCCCTCCCACAGAGTCACGTGACGGGAGGAGGGAGGGGTGTCGTCGCTCTGTGACGTCACCGTGTGACGTCACCGCCCACGGTGCCTTCCCCGTGATGCCAAGAGGGGACGGGGCCAGGGGTGGGTGATGTCACCGAGCCGCACCCGATGGGGTCACCCCGCTGTGTGACGTCACAGAGGCACAGCCCCAATGCCTGACACCCCTCGGTCCTGTGACGTCACAGATCCACACCCTGAAACTGTGACGTCACGGGAGC
>NW_020918180.1:0-743 GCF_003984885.1 Neopelma chrysocephalum | reverse complement strand
GGGGGGGATTTTGGGATATTTGGGGGGGATTTGGAAACATTTGAAGGGGATTTGGGGACGTTTGGGGGGATTTGGGGAATATTTGGGAATATTTGGGGGGATTTGGGGACATTTTGGGACATTTTGGAGCAATTCGGGGGGATTTTGGGATATTTAGGGGGGGATTTGGGGAGGATTTGGGGACATTTGGGGACATTTGGGGGACGTTTGAGGGGGATTTGGGGATGTTTGGGGGGGATTTGGGGTCGTTTGGGGGGGATTTAGGGACATTTGGGGACATTTTGGGGGGGATTTGGGGAAATTTTTGGGGATGTTTTTTGGGGGGGATTTGGGGACGTTTAGGGGACATTTTGGGGACGTTTCTGGCAAATTTGGGAACGTTTTTGGGGGGGATTTGGGGACATTTAGGAACATTTTGGGGACATTTTGGGGACGTTTCGGGGGGATTTAGAAACATTTTGGGGACATTTGGGGACACAGGTGACACTCAAGGACACAGGTGACACTGATGACGTCACTGATGACGTCATTGATGACGTCACTCACCCAGGAAGTGGGGCAGAGGGACTTGTAGACCCGGAAGTACCACTGGCAGGGGGTGGCATCGGCCCCCTTGGCCTCCATGGCCCGCTGGCAACGGTGGAAGTCTGGGGGCACAATTTTGGGGGGATTTGAGGGGAATTTGGGGGTCCCAGGGGGGATTCTGGGGGGTCCCAGGGGGAGTTTGGGGGGATTTGGGGGGA
>NW_020918179.1:356-757 GCF_003984885.1 Neopelma chrysocephalum | reverse complement strand
CCCCCCAAAAAACCTCCCAAAACCCTCCCAAAAAAAACCCCAAAACCCACCTCTAAGGGATCCCCCAAAGCCACCCCAAATAACCCCCAAATCCACCAAGACTCATGACTTTTGGGGGCACAGGTGGGGCCCCAAAATCCCCCCAAAAAATCCCAAAACCCCACCTCCAAGGAATCTCCCAAAACCCCACCAAAAAACTTCCAGCTCCCCCCCCACCCCCCCCAAATCCATGGGGAACCCCCCGGACCCCCCCAGACCCCCCAAATCCCTGGGGGACCCCCCGGACCCCCTCGGAACTCCCCCAGGGGGATATTTTGGGGGGGCCCCACCTGCTCCTCCAGGTGCCCCCAGAAGTTGCGGATCTCGGTGGCTTTGGGGGTCCCTGAGGGGGTGGATTTTGG
>NW_020918179.1:0-256 GCF_003984885.1 Neopelma chrysocephalum | reverse complement strand
GCTGGAGCGGCGGGAGCTGGAGGGGGGTCCAAGGGGTTCCCCAGGGATTTGGGGGTGTCCGGGGGGTTCCCCAGGGATTTGGGGGGTCCCAACTGACCCGTTTTTGGGGTCCGTCCCCCCCAGCTGGAGCGTTGGGAGCTGGAAGGGGTCCAAGGGGTTCCCCAGGGATTTGGGGGTTCCAGGGGGGTCCCCAGGGGTTTGGGGGGGGCCTGAGGGGTCCTACAGGGATATGGGGGGTCCCGGATGACCCATTTTT
>NW_020918178.1:284-734 GCF_003984885.1 Neopelma chrysocephalum | reverse complement strand
CCCCCCCCCGCCCCAAAAACCCCCCGAGACCCCTTTGGGGTCCCCTCGACCCCATTTGGACCCCCCAGGACCCCCCAAATCCCTCCAAACCCCCCCAAATTTCCCCAAATTCCCCCCCCCCCCCATTTCTCGCTCACCTGCGGCCGCTGGACCGCGAAAGGGGGCGTGGCCTGAAAGGAGGGGGCGTGGTTTGCGCGGGAGGGGGCGTGGCCTCCGCCAAAGGGGCGCGGCTTATTCCCGAGTGGGCGTGGCCCTTATTTTTGGGATATTTCGGTGCGTTTTGAGTAAAAGGGGCGTGGTTTGTTGCTGAGTGGGCGGGGCGATGTGGGGCGTGGTTGGAAGGGCGGGGCTTGTCGGAGGGTGGGCGGAGCCGCGATAAAAAGGGGTGTGGCCAAGGGAGGCCCCGCCCCTGGCGCCAGAGGGTCGCGGTCACTGACCCGGGGGGGGGGG
>NW_020918178.1:0-184 GCF_003984885.1 Neopelma chrysocephalum | reverse complement strand
GGGGGGGGTCCCCGGAGCGTTTTTGGGGGGATTTGGGGGGTTTGGGGGGTCCCAAAACGCCAAAATTCCCTCCCTCCCCCCCCCCTCGGACTTTGCCCGACGGGCGGACTTTGCCCCTCCCCCTCCCCCTCCCTGTGCCCCCCCCCGCCCCAAAAACCCCCCGAGACCCCTTTGGGGTCCCCTC
>NW_020918177.1:0-390 GCF_003984885.1 Neopelma chrysocephalum | reverse complement strand
TCTTGGGACCCCTAAAATTCCTGGTTAAATAGAGCTGCCCCCCCTCCACCTCTAAATAACCTGCCTGGGGGCAGGGGGGGTTCTGGAACTCTGAAAAAAAGGGTGAAATAGTGCCAGACACCCCCCCCCCCCAAAAAAAAAAACTGGGCAGGGGATGTCTCAGGCCCCCAAAAAACTGGTTAAGTAACACTGGTCCTCTCCCCCCCACCCAAAAAAAATAAACACCTGCCCTGGGGTGGTCCCAGCCCCTCCCCAAAAACCTGCCTGGGGAGGTCCAGACCCCCCCTCAAAATATCTGGTCACATATTGCCCCCCCACCCCAAAAAAGACCTGCCAGGGGGGTCCTGGGATCCCCCCAAAATCCTTGGTCCAATAGCACCAACCCCCCCC
>NW_020918176.1:0-369 GCF_003984885.1 Neopelma chrysocephalum | reverse complement strand
CGGACCCGGCGCCCGCGGGGACCCCGAGCCGCCGCCCCGGGGGGGGGGACCCCAACAACAACAACCCCAACAACCCCCCCAACAACAACAACAACCCCCCCAAAACCCCAACCACGACCCCCCCGGGCGCTCCCACCCCCCGGAGAAGGCGGATTCCTCCTCTTCTTCATCCTCCTCTTCCTCCTCCTCGTCGTCGTCTTCGTCGCGCTCGTCGTCGTCGTCGTCGTCGCTGTCGGGGCCCCCCCCGGGCTCGGCGCGGCCCCGCTCGCCCTCCCTGGATATTTATGACCCTTTTCACCCCACGGATGAGGAGAACCCCGGGGGGGGCCCCCAGTCCAACCCCCGGCCCGAGCTGGGGGGTTACGGGGG
>NW_020918175.1:255-1557 GCF_003984885.1 Neopelma chrysocephalum | reverse complement strand
GCAGCACCTTGAAGAGGCGCTCGAAGGGCTGGCACTGCACGAAGCTCTGCAGCCCCCGCGCGTTCAGGCACAGGGCGGAGAACACGTTGGGGAGGGACCCCAGGACCTCACGGGTGGCTGGGACCTAAGGGGACAGGGGAGAGATGGCACAGGTGAGGGACAGGACGGGTGTGAGAGATGGCACAGGTGAGGGACAGGACAGGGGTGAGGGACAAGCACAGCACGGAGAACACGCTGGGGAGGGATCCCAACACCTCAGGGGTGGCTGGGACCTGAGGGGACAGGTGAGAGATGGCACAGGTGAGGGACAGGACGGGTGTGAGGGACAAGCACAGCACAGAGAACACGTTGGGGAGGGATCCCAACACCTCAGGGGTGGCTGGGACCTGCCCGGGTGAGACACAGGTCACTGACAGGTAAGGGACAGGACAGGTGTGAGGGACAGGTGACAGACAGGGAAGGGACACGTGTCAGAAGTGAGGGACGGTGTGAGGTGGGCACTGAACACACTGGGCAGCCAGCCCAGGATCTCCTGGGAAGGGCAGGTGAGAGGCACCCCTGGGGCAGGTGTGGGGCTGGAGTGGGGGCAGGACAGACGGGGGGCAGCCCTGGGGGGCAGGTGAGGGGCAGGGGCACACATAGGGTGACCACAGGGGCAGAGCTGGGCACAGGGGGGGTGGGGTGCCATGGGCAGGTCCAGGGCAGGTGAGGGAACAGGGCAGCACACAGGTGAAGGAGCAGCTGCAGGACAAGTGACAGACACGTGTTGGGACAAGTGAGAGCAGAGATGGGACGACAAGGGAGGCAACAAACAAGAACACAAGTGAAAGAAGAGGTGAGAGTGTCATGGCCTTGAGGGAACACCTGAAAGAACAGGTGAGGGAACAGGTGTCACTCCTGTGAGCAGGGCCTGCAGCAGGACGTTGGTGAGGGGACAGGGGAGGGAATGGGGACAAGGACAGGTGAGGAGGCAGATGAAGGGGACAGGTGAGGTGACACGTGAAGGGACAGTGTCACTCACTGAGGGAATGGGTACAAGGAGAGGTGAGGAGGCAGGTGAGGGGTACAGGTGAGGTGACACGTGAAGCAACAGGTGTCACTCAGAGAATGGATACAAGGACAGGTGAGGAGGCAGGTGAAGGGACAGGTGAGGGGACACGTGAAGGGACAGTGTCACTCAGAGAATGGGTACAAGGACAGGTGAGGTGACACGTGAAGGGTCAGTGTCACTCACTCAGAGAATGGATACAAGGAGAGGTGAGGAGGCAGGTGAAGGAACAGGTGAGGTGACGTGAAGGGACA
>NW_020918175.1:0-245 GCF_003984885.1 Neopelma chrysocephalum | reverse complement strand
GGTGACGTGAAGGGACAGTGTCACTCACTGAGGGAATGGGTACAAGGGCAGGTGAGGAGGCAGGTGAAGGGTACAGGTGAGGTGACACATGAAGGGTACAGGTGAGGGGACACATGAAGGGATAGTGCCACTCAGAGAATGGGTACAAGGGCAGCTGAGGAGGCAGGTGAAGGGCACAGGTGAGGGGACACATGAAGTGCCAGTGCCACTCACGTCCTTGATGAGCAGGGCGTGCAGCATGACGT
>NW_020918174.1:0-663 GCF_003984885.1 Neopelma chrysocephalum | reverse complement strand
CACAGAAGTGCCCCAAAATACCCCCTGAGGCCCCCCCCCAAGAAACCAAAGCTCCCCAGAGTCCCCTCCCAGTGCCCTCCCCGTGCCCTCCCCGTGCCCTCCCAGTGCTCCCAGTAAGCCCAGTTTGCCCCCCCCCCCCAGGTTCACCTCGTGGGCATCGACATCTTCACGGGCAAGAAATACGAGGACATTTGTCCTTCCACCCACAACATGGACGTGCCCAACATCAAACGCAACGACTTCCAGGTGAGGGGGGGGACCCACAGGTGAGGGGGGGACCCACAGGTGAGGGGGGGACCCTCAGGTGAAGATGGGACCCCCCAGGTGAGGGGGGGACCCCCAGGTAAAGGTGGGACCACCCAGGTAAAGGTGGGACCCCCAGGTGAGGGGGGGACCCCCAGGTGAGGGGGGGACCCACAGGTGAGGAGGGGACCCTCAAGTGAGGGGGGACCCCCAGGTAAAGGTGGGACCCCCCAGGTAAGGGGTGGGACCCCCCAGGTGAGGGGTGGGACCCACCAGGTAAAGGGGGCACCCCCCAGGTGAGGGGGGACCCACAGGTGAAGGTGGGACCCCCCAGGTGAGGGGGAGACCCCCCAGGTGGGGGGGGGACCCCCAGGTGAGGGGGGGACCCACAGGTGAGGGGGGGACCCACAGGTGAGGGGG
>NW_020918173.1:434-2856 GCF_003984885.1 Neopelma chrysocephalum | reverse complement strand
TTGATGCTGCCCGGCCCCGAATTCGCCGGGTTTTACCCCAGGTGGAGCCGCCCCGAAACAGTCGGGTAAAAACACCTGAAAAAGCAGAAAAACCCCCCAAAATGGCCCTGCAGAAACACCTAAAATCGAGCAGGATGAGACGCCCCAAAATGAGGAGAAACGCCCCAAAACAGTCAGGTAAAAACACCTGAAAAAGCAGAAAAACTCCCCAAAATGGCCACGCAGAAACACCCCGAATTGACCAGGATGAGACGCCCCAAAAGGAGGAGAAACGCCCCAAAACAGTCGGGTAAAAACACCTGAAAAAGCAGAAAAAAACCCAAAATGGCCCCGCAGAAACACCTAAAATTGACCAGGATGAGACGCCCCAAAAAGAAGAGAAATTGCCCCAAAACAGCCGGGCAAAAACACCTGAAAAAGCAGAAAAAAAACCCAAAATGGCCCAGTGGAAACACCTCAAATCGAGCAGGATGAGACGCCCCAAAACGAGGAGAAATTGCCCCAAAACAGTCGGGCAAAAACACCTGAAAAAGCAGAAAAAAAACCCAAAATGGCACCGTGGAAACACCTAAAATTGACCAGGATGAGACGCCCCAAAATGAGGAGAAATGCCCCAAAACAGCCTCAAAAATGGGAGAACCCCCCCAAACTGGAGGCCTTGAACCCTTTGGGGGACCCTCAAAGCAGGGGGGGGAGGGGCCATCCCCACTCCCCCCCAAAGTCGCCAAAACTCCCCGAAAGGCCCCGAAATGACGCCGTCGGAAAAAGCAGCTCAAAGGGCCCCCAAAAAGCCGGGAAATGGCCCCAAATGGCCCCAAACCCCAAAAAACTGTTGAGAAAGGGCAAAAACCCCAGACAACCCCCCCCCCCGCAGCCTCAGGGTTTGGGGGGTTTTTTCCACCCGCAGGCCCCGAGTTTTGCCCTTTTCTACTGAAACGGCCCCAAAAGGCACCGGGTTAATGTCACTTTTTGATGCTGCCCGGCCCCGAATTCGCCGGGTTTTACCCCAGGTGGAGCCGCCCCGAAACAGTCGGGTAAAAACACCTGAAAAAGCAGAAAAAAAAAACAAAATGGCCCTGCAGAAACACCTCGAATTGACCAGGATGAGACGCCCCAAAAGGAGGAGAAATGCCCCAAAACAGCTGGGCAAAAACACCTGAAAAAGCAGAAAAATGCCCCAAAATGGCCCCGCGGAAACACCCCGAATTGACCAGGATGAGACGCCCCAAAATGAGGAGAAATGGCCCCAAAACAGTCGGGCAAAAACACCTGAAAAAGCAGAAAAACCCCCCAAAATGGCCCCGTGGAAACACCTCAAATCGAGCAGGATGAGACGCCCCAAAAGGAGGAGAAATGCCCCAAAACAGCCCCAAAAATGGGAGAACCCCCCCAAACTGGAGGCCTTGAACCCTTTGGGGGACCCTCAAAGCAGGGGGGGGGAGGGGCCATCCCCACTCCCCCCCAAAGTCGCCAAAACTCCCCGAAAGGCCCCGAAATGACGCCGTCAGAAAAAGCAGCTCAAAAAGCCGGGAAATGGCCCCAAATGGCCCCAAACCCCAAAAAACTGTTGAGAAAGGGCAAAAACCCCAGAGAACCCCCCCCCCGCAGCCTCAGGTTTTGGGGGGTTTTTTCCACCCGCAGGCCCCGAGTTTTGCCCTTTTCTACCGAAACGGCCCCAAAAGGCACCGGGTTAATGTCACTTTTTGATGCTGCCCGGCCCTGAATTCGCCGGGTTTTACCCCAGGTGGAGACGCCCCGAAACAGTCGGGTAAAAACACCTGAAAAAGCAGAAAACCTCCCCAAAATGGCCCTGCAGAAACACCTAAAATCGAGCAGGATGAGACGCCCCAAAATGAGGAGAAACGCCCCAAAACAGTCAGGTAAAAACACCTGAAAAAGCAGAAAAAAACCCAAAATGGCCCCGCAGAAACACCTAAAATTGACCAGGATGAGACGCCCCAAAATGAGGAGAAACGCCCCAAAACAGTCGGGTAAAAACACCTGAAAAAGCAGAAAAAAAAACCAAAATGGCCCCGTGGAAACACCTCAAATTGAGCAGGATGAGATGCCCCAAAAGGAGGAGAAACGCCCCAAAACAGTCGAGCAGAGACACCCCAAAAATGGGAGAAGCGGGTGCGGTGCCCGGGACCCCTCCCCAATTTTGGGGGGGCTTTTCCCCCCCCCTCCCTCCCTCCCTCGGGACTTCCCCGGTTTGAAGCGACTGAAACTCGCCCAGAAACGGCAGGAAATGAGGGGGGGGGGGGGGTTTTGTGGGGGGGGGGGGGGGGGCCGCCGCGGGCGCCCCGGTGGGGGGGTGCGCCCCCCCCCCCCTGGGGCCCCCCCCCCCGCCCCAAATCCCGCTCACCGGCTGCACCCCGAGCGCTGCCCGCCCTGGAACCCCCCGCTTTTTATGCCCCCCCCC
>NW_020918173.1:0-334 GCF_003984885.1 Neopelma chrysocephalum | reverse complement strand
TTTTGGGGTGTCTCATCCTGGTCAATTCGGGGTGTTTCTGCGTGGCCATTTTGGGGTTTTTTTCTGCTTTTTCAGGTGTTTTTACCCGACTGTTTCAGGGTGTCTCCACCTGGGGTAAAACCCGGCGAATTCGGGGCCGGGCAGCATCAAAAAGTGACATTAACCCGGTGCCTTTTGGGGCCGTTTCAGTAGAAAAGGGCAAAACTCGGGGCCTGCGGGTGGAAAAAACCCCCCAAAACCTGAGGCTGCGGGGGGGGGGTTCTCTGGGGTTTTTGCCCTTTCTCAACAGTTTTTTGGGGTTTGGGGCCATTTGGGGCCATTTCCCGGCTTTTTG
>NW_020918172.1:436-1493 GCF_003984885.1 Neopelma chrysocephalum | reverse complement strand
ACACGCTCAGGGAGGCGGCCGAGAGTGTGAGGAGGGCTTTGGGGGGGTCTGGGAGGCTTTGGGAGGATCTGGGGGGCTTTGGGGAGGATCTGGGGGGCTGTGATGTGCTCAGGGAGGGGGCCGAGAGTGTGAGGAGGAGTCTGGGGGGCTTTGGGGGAGTCTCAGTTTGGGGTTCTCGGGGTTGAGGGTCCCTGGGTTTGGGGGGGCCCAGTTGGGGGTCCCTGGATTTGGAGGGTTCTCCGGTTTGGGGGGCAGCCCCGAGGGGTGCCCGGGGGGGGGGGGGGGGGGGGGGAAAAGGGGGTTAGGGGGGGCTGGGGGACCCCCAAAATGGGCTCCCTGTCTTCGGGGGGATGGAGACCCCCAGAATTCCCCCCTTTCCCAAAAAACAGCCCTTCCTTGGGATCCATCGTAAAGACATGGACACACCAAAGCCAGAGAACCCCAACTGGGACCCCCCCAAAACCTGAGAACCCCCCAAACCCAGGGACCCCCAACTGAGACCCCCCCAAAACCTGAGAATCCCCCAAACCCAGGGAACCCCAGCTGGGACCCCCCAAACCTGAGAACCCTCCAAATCCAGGGACCCCCAACTGGGACCCCCCAAACCCAGGGACCCTCAACCCCGAGAACCCCAAACTGAGACTCCCCCAAAGCCCCCCAGACTCCTCCTCACACTCTCGGCCCCCTCCCTGAGCACATCACAGCCCCCCAGATCCTCCCCAGCCCTCCTCACACTCTCGGCCGCCTCCCTGAGCGTGTCCCAAACCCCTGGAGCCCCCCAGATCCCCCCCAAAGCCCCCTCCTCACACTCTCAGCCCCCTCCCTGAGCGTGTCCCAGACCCCTGGAGCCCCCCAGACCCTCCCTGGAGCCCCCAAGACCCTCCCAAAGCCCTCCAGACCCTTCCCGAGCACATCCCAGCCCTTCAGATTCCCCCTAGAGCCCTCCAGACCCCCCCAAGGCCCCCAGATCCCCCTTGGAGCCCCCCAGATCCCCTCAAAGCCCCCCAGATCCCCCCCAAACCCCTCCTCACACTCTCGGCCGCCTCCCTGAGCGCGT
>NW_020918172.1:0-336 GCF_003984885.1 Neopelma chrysocephalum | reverse complement strand
CCCCCCCAAACCCCTCCTCACACTCTCGGCCGCCTCCCTGAGCGCGTCCCAGCGCAGCCGCGGCACCAACCGAGACACGAAGGCGGCGTTGAACGGGACGGGCCGGACCCGAACCTCGGCGGCCTTGGGGGGGGGAGTAAAAGGGGACCGGGAATGAAAGGGGTCGGAGAAGCCCCCCCATACTCCTATTTTTAACGGGAAGCCCCCCCGTACCCCTTTTTTTTAGGGGAAGCCCCCCCATAACTCTACTTTCAAGGGGAAGCCCTCTCATACCCCTGTTTTTAAAGGGAAGCCCCCTCGTATCCCTGTTTTCAAGGAGAAGCCCCCCGTACCCCT
>NW_020918171.1:445-1443 GCF_003984885.1 Neopelma chrysocephalum | reverse complement strand
GGGATTACAGGAATTCCAGACCCTTTGGAATCTTCAGGGTGCTGGGAACAGAAACCTGGATGCACAGGGACACATCCCAAAGAATTCCCAGTGATCCTGAGGAAAATCCACTCTGACTTTCCCTATGGAAAACATTTCCTGCTCCCCTGGCATGAAGTTTTCCCAGGATGGCCGGAATTCCAGACCCTTTGGAATCTTCAGGGCACACCTGGATGCACAGGAACACATCCCAAATATTCCTGGATCCAGCAGGAACAAAGAATTCCCAGTGATCCCAAGGAAAATCCACTCTGACTCTCCCTATGGAAAAGGTTTCCTGCTTCCCTGGCACCAAGTTTTCCCAGGATTGCAGGAATTCCAGAACCTTCAGGGTGCTGGGAACAGAAACCTGGATACACAGGAACACATCCCAAATATTCCTGATCCAGCAGGAGCAAAGAATTCCCGCTGATCCCGAGGAAAATCCCGGTATGAGGAGCCTCGTTAAAAACAGGGATTTTGGGAATCATCCACAGATGTTACCAAATCGAGTCATTTTAATGGGAAATTCCCACAAAAACTGGGATGTTGAGCTCCGAGCCAGGCCTGGGAAAGCCCAGCAGCTGGAATTTTGGGAATGAGGGGGGTTTTTCCCAAACTTACTTCCTTGTGGTCCATAAAACTTGACGACGAACTCGTTGAGTCCTCCCAGGATCGTCACCTCGTGCTTGCTCTCGATCCTGAGCCCCAAGTCAAGGAAAACATGGAATTCCAGGGAAAATTCCCAGCAGGAGTCGCAGACAGGGGGTTTCTGGGAAGCCTGGTCACCCAAATATTCCCAACTTGGTGCTGGGAATGTTCTCCCATGTGGAATTTTGGGGCTGAGTGAGAGTGAGGATGTGGATCCCACATCCCAGAAAATTCCTGACAGGTGCTGAGGGAGCTTGGGATGATCCCAACTTTCCCCTCAGAGCTGCTTGGTTTGGGAATACAGAGGGAAAAGGGAAACTGGGAATACA
>NW_020918171.1:0-435 GCF_003984885.1 Neopelma chrysocephalum | reverse complement strand
CCTGAGCTTCCCAGGAGAATTCCATGGGACGAAGAGGGAATAAGCAGGGATGGGAAGGCTCGGAATTCACCCCACCGACATTCCCTGTGGGAAAAAGAGCCGGATCCGGGAGCATCCCAAGTTTTTGAGTGTCCCTGAGCTCCAGGTGTGATCCCTGCACTGCTCCAGCTCCCAGCAGGAGGAGCCCATTCCCATGGGAATGCTGGGAGACAACAACAAAATTCCCAAGGGAGAGGGAAAGTTAAAATAAAGAGGATTGTTAAAATAAAGGGATCCCAAGGATTTTTAAGTGAGGGAATCCCAAGGATTTTTAAAAGAGGGAATCCCAAGGATTGTTAAAGGAATCCTGTTCAAGGTGGGAATCCTGAGGATTGTTAAAATTAAGGAATCTTGAGGATTTTTAAAATAAGGAATTCTGAGGGTTGTTAAAATAAA
>NW_020918170.1:276-604 GCF_003984885.1 Neopelma chrysocephalum | reverse complement strand
ACCCCCCTATTTTGGGGTGTCCCCCCCCTATTTTGGGGTCCCCCCCCCACCTGTAGTCGAGGGCGCAGCGCTGCAGGTGCAGGTGGAGGTGGGTGAAGGGGGTGGGGGCCACGTACCCCAAAACCGGCTCGTCCTCCACGGCCAGCAGGGCCAGCAGCTGGGGGGGACCCCAAAGTCACCCCCCCGAAACCAGAACCCCCCCAAAAATACCCCAAAATACCCCAAAATGGGAACCACCTAAAATACCCCAAAAAAACCACAAAATACCCCCAAAATACCCCAAAACTGGCTCGTCCTCCACGGCCAGCAGAGCCAGCAGCTGGGGGGG
>NW_020918170.1:0-176 GCF_003984885.1 Neopelma chrysocephalum | reverse complement strand
ACCCCCCTATTTTGGGGTGTCCCCCCCCTATTTTGGGGTCCCCCCCCCACCTGTAGTCGAGGGCGCAGCGCTGCAGGTGCAGGTGGAGGTGGGTGAAGGGGGTGGGGGCCACGTACCCCAAAACCGGCTCGTCCTCCACGGCCAGCAGGGCCAGCAGCTGGGGGGGACCCCAAAGT
>NW_020918169.1:525-861 GCF_003984885.1 Neopelma chrysocephalum | reverse complement strand
CCGGTGCCGAACATCTCCCGCAGCCGCCCCTCCCTCAGGGCCCCCAGCACCGAGTCCATGGGCAGGGGCCCCTCCCGCACCTCGAATTCACCCTGGGGGGGGCAAAAAATGGGGGGGAGGGTGGGGGGTGACCCCCCCCATCGCCCTCCGTGGGAGTCGACCCTCCCCTCCCACCCCAAATCCTGCTGATGGCCCCCAAAATATCCCCCGTGTCCCCCCCAAAATATCCCCTGTGTCCCCCCAAAATATCCCCCCCAAAATATCCCGTGTGTGTCCCCCCCAAAATACCCCGTGTCCCCCCCAAAATATCCCCCCAAAATATCCTGTGTCCCCCCC
>NW_020918169.1:0-425 GCF_003984885.1 Neopelma chrysocephalum | reverse complement strand
CCCCCCAGGACCCCCCCAGGACCCCCCGAGTCCCCCGTACCTGGTCCTGGTACAGGATCCCCCCCACGGGACACACGATGCAGGCCGTCCCGGTGCCGAACATCTCCCGCAGCCGCCCCTCCCTCAGGGCCCCCAGCACCGAGTCCATGGGCAGGGGCCCCTCCCGCACCTCGAATTCACCCTGGGGGGGGCAAAAAATGGGGGGGAGGGTGGGGGGTGACCCCCCCCATCGCCCTCCGTGGGAGTCGACCCTCCCCTCCCACCCCAAATCCTGCTGATGGCCCCCAAAATATCCCCCGTGTCCCCCCCAAAATATCCCCTGTGTCCCCCCAAAATATCCCCCCCAAAATATCCCGTGTGTGTCCCCCCCAAAATACCCCGTGTCCCCCCCAAAATATCCCCCCAAAATATCCTGTGTCCCCCCC
>NW_020918168.1:531-835 GCF_003984885.1 Neopelma chrysocephalum | reverse complement strand
GGGGGGGGGTTGGGGAGCCCCCTCCCCCCAAATGGAGGTGGGAGTCCGGGGGGGGTCCAGGAGGATCCTGGGGGGTCCAGGGGGTCCCAGATCCCCCTCCCCGCTAAAGGGAGGTCTCGAGGCTGTGCAGCCCCCCTGGGGGGGTCCCGGGGGGGTTCAGGGGGTCCCAGAGCCCCCCCTCCCGCTAAAGGGAGGTCTTGAGGCTGTGCAGCTGCTGGGGGGGTCCCGGGGGTCCCAGAGCCCCCCCCCCAATTAAAGGGAGGTCTCAAAGCTTTGGGGACACCCAAGGGGGTCCCAGGGGGGG
>NW_020918168.1:0-431 GCF_003984885.1 Neopelma chrysocephalum | reverse complement strand
GGGGGGGGGGTGTCCAGAGAGCCCCCCATTAAAGGGAGGGGGGGTCCAGGGGGTGTCCCGGGGGTCCCAGAGCCCCCCACCCGCTAAAGGGAGGTCTCGAGGCTTTGGGGGCACCCGGGGGGTCCCGGGGGGGGGGTTGGGGAGCCCCCTCCCCCCAAATGGAGGTGGGAGTCCGGGGGGGGTCCAGGAGGATCCTGGGGGGTCCAGGGGGTCCCAGATCCCCCTCCCCGCTAAAGGGAGGTCTCGAGGCTGTGCAGCCCCCCTGGGGGGGTCCCGGGGGGGTTCAGGGGGTCCCAGAGCCCCCCCTCCCGCTAAAGGGAGGTCTTGAGGCTGTGCAGCTGCTGGGGGGGTCCCGGGGGTCCCAGAGCCCCCCCCCCAATTAAAGGGAGGTCTCAAAGCTTTGGGGACACCCAAGGGGGTCCCAGGGGGGG
>NW_020918167.1:526-836 GCF_003984885.1 Neopelma chrysocephalum | reverse complement strand
ATGGTGGACACGGTGACCTGGCACAAGATGAGAGGTGAGACCCCCCCCGGGACCCCCAATTCCACCCCCCCTTCCCCTGGGGACCCTCCCCCAGGAATTTTGGGGCCCCTCCAATTGGGGGGTCCCTGATTTGGGGTCCCCCAGGGGCTCAGATGGGGGTGGCCATGAAGGTGAGACCCCCCTGGGACCCCCAGTTTCCCCCCTGGGACCCCCAATTCCCCCCTTCCCCAAACCCCAAAGGCTCTGGGACCCCCTACCCCCAATTACAGGTCTCTCCTACTCGGGGGGTCCCTGATTTGGGGTCCCCCCC
>NW_020918167.1:0-426 GCF_003984885.1 Neopelma chrysocephalum | reverse complement strand
TTACAGGTCTCTCCTACTCGGGGGGTCCCTGATTTGGGGTCCCCCCCTCACTGTGGGGGTCCCTCAGGGGCTCAGATGGGGGTGGCCATGAAGGTGAGACCCCCCTGCCTCCCCCCGGGACCCCCAATTCCCCCCTTCCCCCCCTCTGATCCCCCCCCGTTCCCCTGGGGACCCTCCTCCACTATTTTTGCCCCCCCCCCAATTGGGGGGTCCCTGATTTGGGGTCCCCCCCCTGACTGTGGGGGTCCTGCAGGGGCTCAAATGCGGGTGGCCATGAAGGTGAGACCCCCCTGGGACCCCCAATTCCCCCGTTCCCCAAACCCCAACGGCCTTGGGACTCCTCCACCTTTTGGGGACACCCCCTCCCCAATTGGGGGGTCCCCCCTCACTGTGGGGGTCCCTCAGGGGCTCAGATGGGGGTGACCA
>NW_020918166.1:708-1694 GCF_003984885.1 Neopelma chrysocephalum | reverse complement strand
CACCCCCATTCCCATCCCATTCCCATCCCATTCCCATCCCATTCCCAGCCCCTCACCAGCAAGGCGCAGGAATTTCTGTGTGTCTGGGGGCAGGCTGGGTCCCAAAACCCCCTCCCAACACCCCAAACCCCCCCAAACCCCCTCCCAACACCCCAAACCCCCTCCCAACACCCCAAATCCCCATTCCCATCCCATTCCCATCCCATTCCCGGCCCCTCACCGGCGAAGCGCAGGAATTTCTGTGTGTCAGGGGGCAGGCTGGCCGAGATGTGCATGGCCGAGGGCTCCCGGGAGAAGAAGGGGTCGAGGGCCGAGGGGGTGGCGGGGGTCAGGGGGGCGGGGGACAGCGGGGGGGGGCTCGTCCTTGATGTGGGACAGTTGGTTCTCCCGCGTGTCCCGCACCGGGGGGCGGCTCTCCCGCTCCGTGGCGTGAACCAGGAAAAAGGCCTCGACCGCCGGCTGCAGAACTGGGGGGGGACGGGGGGGTCAGGGGGGAAACCGAACCCGAAACAGGGGAGGGAGACCTGGAACTCGAAGGGGGAAAATTCTTCCCCCAAAACCAGAGGGGAGAACCCAAAACTCAGGGGGAAATAGGAAGCGAACCCTGAAATCAGGGGTGAGAACATAAAACTGGGGGGAGGAAAATTCTTCCCCCAAAACTGGAGGGGAGAACCAAAAATCAGGGGGAGAACCCAAAAATCAGGGGGAGAAGCTGAAATAGGAGGGGAACCCTGAAATGGGGGGTGAGAACCCAAAACTGGGGGGAGGAAAATTCTTCCCCCAAAACTAGAGGGGAGAACCCAAAAATCAGGGGGACAACCCCAAAATCAGGGGGAGAGCCCAAAAATCAGGGGGAGAGCCCAAAATAGGAGGCGAACCCTGAAATCAGGGGTGAGAACACAAAACTGGGGGGAGGAAAATTCTTCCCCCAAAACTGGAGGGGAGAACCCAAAAATCAGGGGGAGAGCCCAAAAATCAGGGGGAGA
>NW_020918166.1:0-608 GCF_003984885.1 Neopelma chrysocephalum | reverse complement strand
TGAGAACCCAAAACTGGGGGGGAAAACCTGAAACTGGGGGGAGGAGGAGCCTGAAAATCGGGGGGAGAACCCGAAATAGGAGGGGAACCCTGAAATGGGGGGTGAGAACATAAAACTGGGGGGAGGAAAATTCTTCCCCCAAAACCGGAGGGGAGAACCCAAAATCAGGGGGAGAGCCCCAAAATCAGGGGGAGAACCCGAAATAGGGGGAGAACCTGAAATAGGAGGGGAACCCTGAAATGGGGGGTGAGAACACAAAATTGGGGGGGAAAACCTGAAACTGGGGGGAGGAGGAGCCTGAAAATCAGGGGGAGAACCCAAAATAGGAGGGGAACCCTGAAATCAGGGGTGAGAACACAAAACTGAGGGGAGGAAAATTCTTCCCCCAAAACTGGAGGGGAGAACCCAAAAATCAGGGGGAGACCCCAAAAATCAGGGGGAGAACCCGAAATAGGGGGAGAACCCTGAAATGGGGGGTGAGAACACAAAACTGGGGGGAGGAAAATTCTTCCCCCAAAACTGGAGGGGAGAGAGCCCAAAAATCAGGGGGAGAAGCTGAAATAGGAAGGGAACCCTGAAATGGGGGGTGAGAACCCAAAACTGGGGGG
>NW_020918165.1:243-354 GCF_003984885.1 Neopelma chrysocephalum | reverse complement strand
TTTCTATGTTATGTTTTCTGTGTTATATTTTCTATGTTATGTTTTCTGTGTTATATTTTCTATGTTATGTTTTCTCTATTATATTTTCTTTATTATGTTTTCTCTATTATA
>NW_020918165.1:0-233 GCF_003984885.1 Neopelma chrysocephalum | reverse complement strand
ATTATATTTTCTTTATTATGTTTTCTCTATTATATTTTCTTTATTATATTTTCTATGTTATATTTTCTGTGTTATATTTTCTCTATTATATTTATTTTCTCTATTATTTTTTTTATTCTATTTTTTCTATTATGTTTTGTCTGTTATATTTTCTGTATTATATTTACTCTCTTTATTATATTTTCTCTATTATATTTTCTCTATTATATTTCCTATATTGTGTGTTTTATATT
>NW_020918164.1:0-477 GCF_003984885.1 Neopelma chrysocephalum | reverse complement strand
CAGGGACCCGCCCGGGCAGGGCGGGGTCAGGAGGTGGAGCCTCCCCCGCTCGAGCCACGCCCCCTCCAGCGGCAGCAGGTGGGGGTGTGGCCCCGCCCCCAGGTGGGCGGAGACCTCGCGCAGCCAATGGCGGCGCTGGGCGGGGCCCGAGAGGGGGCGGAGCGAGCGCTTCAGGGCGAACGGGCGACCGTCGGACACACGGACAACCTGGGGGAGGGGCCAGAGACAGGGGGAGGGGTCACAGAGGGGGAGGGGCCAGAGGGTCGCTGTGGGGGAGGGGCAGCTGTTGGACACCTGGGGGGGAGGGGCCAGAGACAGAGGGGGAGGGGCCAGAGTGGGGGAGGGGCCAGAGAGGGTGAAGGGGGATGGGGTGTAGGGTAACCCCTCCCCCACCCCCTGTTGGCCCCTCCCCCTCACCTCCAGCACCTCCCCCATTCTGTGGCCCCTCCCCCACCCCTCTTTGGCCCCTCCCCCCCC
>NW_020918163.1:0-421 GCF_003984885.1 Neopelma chrysocephalum | reverse complement strand
GGGGGGGCAGATGGGGATGAACCATCGCGGGGGAAGGGGGGCACGGGGCCCCCTCCAGCAGCCCCCCCGCCCCCCCCCAGGGCCGAGGGGTCTCACGGGGGTCAGCGGGGTCTGGGGGGGTCCAGCAGCCCCCCTCAGGGCCGGGTTGTTCCATGTGGGTGGGGCTGGGGGGGGGTCTCACGGGGGTCAGGGGGGGTCCAGCAGCCCCCGGGTTGTTCCATGTGGATGGGGCTAGGGGGGTCTCACAGGGGTCAGGAGGATCTGGGGGGATCCAGCAGCCCCCCCCAGGGTGGGTTGGTGAGAGTGGAATTCGTCACTGGTGGGTGTCACCCAGTGGGGTCCATCCCTGGTGGGCATCACCCGCCTCTACCCCATCCCATGGCAGCCTGGCCCCGCCGCTGAAAAGGCCTTTATTTCCCCA
>NW_020918162.1:503-795 GCF_003984885.1 Neopelma chrysocephalum | reverse complement strand
GGGGGGAACAGGGCATGGGGGGGACCCCTCCGGGCAACCCCACAGTGCCCTGACACACTGGCACTGGGAGAGACCCCCCCGAAACCCCCAGAACCCCTCAAGTGCCTTTTTACCCCTCCCCAATAAAGGCTGCTGAGTGTCACCGGCTCGTTACTGACCCCGAGACCCCCCAAAAACCCCCCAGAGCCCCCCCTTGAGTGCCTTTCTTCCCCCACAATAAACGATGGCGAGCGTAGCTGTCCCCCCCCAAAGCTTGTTATTGATCCCTCAAGAGCCTCCGGGGACCCCCAAA
>NW_020918162.1:0-403 GCF_003984885.1 Neopelma chrysocephalum | reverse complement strand
CTCGTTACTGACCCCGAGACCCCCCAAAAACCCCCCAGAGCCCCCCCCTTGAGTGCCTTTCTTCCCCCACAATAAACGATGGCGAGCGTAGCTGTCCCCCCCCCAAAGCTTGTTATTGATCCCTCAAGAGCCTCCGGGGACCCCCAAAACCCCGGGGACCCCCAAAACCCCGGGGACGGGAGGGGAAAAGGGTGGGAAAAGGGAGGGGAAAAGGGTGGGAAAAAGGGGGTTGTTGTCTCCCACCCCACTGGGGTTTGGGGGTGTTTGGGGTCCCAGGGATGGGGTGGTTTGGGGGGATCCTGGGTGTGTTTTATGGGGGGTCCCAGGGGTGGGGTGGTTTGGGGGGGTCCCAGGGGTGGTTTGGGGGTCCCGGGTCTGTTCTGGGGGTGTCCCAGGGACCCCC
>NW_020918161.1:0-1063 GCF_003984885.1 Neopelma chrysocephalum | reverse complement strand
AGGTGTGCCCAGGTGTGTCTGTGCCCCCCAGGTGTGCCCAGGTGTGTCTGTGCCCCCCCAGGTGTGCCCAGGTGCCCCCCAGGTGTGCCCCCCGGTTACCTGTTGGTGGTCGAGCAGGGTGAGCCCCCTGACCCCGGCCAGGATGAGGTTTTTGGCCACCTCAGCCCCCAGCCCCCGCAGCCCCACCAGCAGCACCCGCGACGCCCGTAACCTGCCGGAAACACCGGGAAAAAGGTGGGAAATTCGGGAAAACACCTTGGAAATGACACCTCCCCCCCCCATAGAGACCCTCCAGACCCCTATAGGGCCCCCCCGAGCTCCTGTAGAGCCCCCCAAATCCCTATAGGGCTCCCCCACCTCCTATGGGCACACCCCAAACCCCTATAGGGTTCCCCCCAAGCTCCTATAGGAACCCCCCAGACCCCTATAGGATCCCCCTCAAACTCCCACAGATCCTCCCCAAATCCCTATAGGGCTCCACCAGCTGCTATACGGACCCTCCAGACCCCTATAGGGACTCCCCCAAGCTCCTATAGATCCTCCCCAAATCCCTATAGGGTCCCCCCAGCTCCTATAGGATGCCCCAGGACCCTACAGGAATCCTCCAGACCCCTATAAGGTCACCCCCAAGCTCCTATAGGATGCCCCAGGACCCTATAGGAACCCTCCAGACCCCTATAGGGTCCAACCCAAACTCCTATAGATCCTTCCCAAATCCCTATAGGGTCCCCCCAGCTCCTACAGGATGCCCCAGGACCCTATAGGAACCCTCCAGATCCCTACAGGAACCCTCCAGACCCCTATAGGGTCCCCCCAGCTCCTAGAGATCCTCCCCAAATCCCTATAGGATCCCCCCAGCTCCTACAGGATGCCCCAGGACCCTATAGGGACTCCCCCAAGCTCCTATAGATCCTCCCCAAACCCCTATAGGGCTCCCTCAGCTCCTATAAGGACCCCCCAGACCCCCACAGAGCCCCCTCCCAGCTACCACACAGGGCCCCTTCCAGTCCCCCACAGAACCCTCCTGCCCCGACCCCTATAGAGCCCCCCCAGTCCCCCATAG
>NW_020918160.1:532-1482 GCF_003984885.1 Neopelma chrysocephalum | reverse complement strand
GGGGGGGGGCCCTGGGGTGGGTTTGGGGTCCCTGAGATGGTTTTTGGGGTCCCAGGGGGTATTTTTGGGGCGTGTGTGGTTTTGGGGTCCCCCCCGACCCCCCTTTTTCCCCCCTTTCTCGCAGTACCTGGGCTATTTTGGGGACACCAAGCACAGGCACCTGGGGGTCCTTGGGGGTCCCTGGGGTGATTTTGGGGTACCTGGGGCAGTTTGGGGGGTGATTTTGGGGTCCCAGGGGGTATTTTTGGGGCGTGGGGGGTTTTGGGGTCCCCCCTGACCCCCCTTTTTCCCCCTTTCCCGCAGTACCTGGGTTGTTTTGGGGATGCCAAGCACAGACACCCGGGTGTACCTGGGGGTCCCTGGGGTGATTTTGGGGTCCCTGAGATGGTTTTTGGGGGTCCCAGGGGGTATTTTTGGGGCATGGGGGGTTTTGGGGTCCCCCCCGACCCCCTTTTTCCCCTCTTTCCCGCAGTACCTGGGTTATTTTGGGGACGCCAAGCACAGACACCCGGGTGTACCTGGGGGTCCCTGGGGTGATTTTGGGGTCCCTGAGACGGTTTTTGGGGTCTCAGGGGGTATTTTTGGTGTGTGTTTGGTTTTGGGGTCCCCCCCGACCCCCCTTTTTCCCCCTTTCCTGCAGTACCTGGGCTATTTTGGGGATGCCAAGCACAGGCACCTGGGGAGTCCCTGGGGTGGTTTTGGGGTCCCTGAGGTGATTTTGGGGGTGATTTTGGAGTCCCAGGGGGTATTTTTGGGGCGTGGGGGGTTTTGGGGTCCCCCCTGACCCCCCTTTTTCCCCCCTTTCTCGCAGTACCTGGGTTATTTTGGGGACACCAAGCACAGGCACCTGGGGGTCCTTGGGGGTCCCTGGGGTGATTTTGGGGTACCTGGGGCAGTTTGGGGGGTGATTTTGGGGTCCCAGGGGGTATTTTTGGGGCGTGGGGGGGTTT
>NW_020918160.1:0-432 GCF_003984885.1 Neopelma chrysocephalum | reverse complement strand
ACCCCCCTTTTTCCCCCCCTGCAGTACCTGGGCTATTTTGGGGATGCCAAGCACAGGCACCTGGGGGTCCCTGGAGTGGTTTTGGGGTCCCTGAGGTGATTTTGGGGTCCCAGGGGGTATTTTTGGGGCGTGGGGGGTTTTGGGGTCCCCCCCGACCCCCCTTTTTCCCCCCCTGCAGTACCTGGGCTATTTTGGGGATGCCAAGCACGGGCACCTGGGGGTTACCTGCGAGTCCCTCAGGTGGTTTTGGGGGTGATTTTGGGGTCCCTGAGATGGTTTTTGGGGGTCCCAGGGGGTATTTTTGTTGTGTGTGTGGTTTTGGGGTCCCCCCTGATCCCCCTTTTTCCCCCCTGCAGTACCTGGGTTATTTTGGGGATGCCAAGCACAGGCACCTGGGGGGTCTCTGAGGTGGTTTTGGGGTCCCTGAGATGG
>NW_020918159.1:0-333 GCF_003984885.1 Neopelma chrysocephalum | reverse complement strand
CACCAGAACACTCCAAAACACACCAAAACACCCTAAAATCACCCTAAATACCCTAAAAGACCCCAAAGCCCCCTAAAAAAAAGAAAAACACCCAAAGGAGGAGATTTGGGGTGTCCAGGAAGAGGTTTGACACCCCCCCAGGAAGGGGCTTGGGGCCAGGGAAGGGGAAAGTTTGGGGTGTCCAGGAAGAGGTTGGAACCCTTGGGAAGAGTGTGGGATGAGGGATGGAGGAGTTTTGGGGTGTCCAGGAAGAGGTTGGAACCCCCCCAGAAGAGGCTGGAGCCAGACAGGGGGAAATTTGGGGAGTCCAGGAAAAGGTTGAGCCCCTGGGAA
>NW_020918158.1:0-333 GCF_003984885.1 Neopelma chrysocephalum | reverse complement strand
TCTGCCCCACAGCTCTGCCCCATAACTCGGCCCCATTCCAACCCCATTCCGACCCTATTCCAGCCCCACAACTCGGCCCCAAATCCCCCCATTGCTCAGCCCTCCCCCCCTCCCCTCCCCGCCCTAATTAATCCCATTAATGAATCCCTTAATTAGCCCCCACGTTCATTAATTAAACCCTTTCAAAACCACCGGAACGAGCCGGAAAAACCCCTGGAAAAGGGACTGGGGGGGGGGGGGGGGGGGGGAGGGGGGGGGGGCCTTGGGGGGCAGGCCCCGCCCCCAAAGGGGGGGGGGGGATTTTCCCAAATCCTGATGGATTCGCCCCAATTT
>NW_020918157.1:0-1291 GCF_003984885.1 Neopelma chrysocephalum | reverse complement strand
CCCAGATGATTTTTGGGGTCCCGGCTGATTTTTGGGGGTCCCGACCCCCCCTTTTCCCCGTCCCCAGCCTTCATCCGGAAGCTGGACCCCGCCTACCAGAACTGAGGGTCCCAGGAGTTCTGGGTTGATTTTTGGGGTTCCCGGTTGTTTTTTGGGGTCCCGGATGATTTTGGGGGGGTTCCGGCTGATTTTTGGGGGTCCCGACCCCCCCTTTTCCCCCTCCCCTTCCTTCATCCGGAAGCTGGACCCCCCCCTACCAGAGCTGGGGGTCCCAGGAGTTCTGGGTTGATTTTTGGGGGTCCCGGTTGATTTTTGGGGTCCCGGATGATTTTTGGGGTCCCAGATGATTTTTGGGGGATCCCGGCTGATTTTTGGGGGTCCCGATCCCTCCTTTTCCCCCTCCGCAGCCTTCATCCGGAAGCTGGACCCCGCCTACGAGGGCTGGGGGTTTCCCTGGGAGTCTTTTGGATGCCGGTTGTTTTTTGGGGTCCCGGATGATTTCTGGGGTCCCAGTAGATTTTTTGGGGTCTCGGTTGTTTTTTCGGGTCCCGGCTGATTTTTGGGGGTCCCGACCCCCCCTTTTCCCCGTCCCCTTCCTTCATCCGGAAGCTGGACCCCCCCTACCAGAGCTGGGGGTCCTTGGAGTTCTGGGTTGATTTTAGGGGGTCCCGGTTGTTTTTTGGAGTCCCGGATGATTTTTGGGGGATCCCGGCTGATTTTTGGGGGTCCCGACCCCCCCTTTTCCCCCTCCCCAGCCTTCATCCGGAAGCTGGACCCCCCCTACCAGAGCTGGGGGTCCCAGGAGTTCTGGGTTGATTTTAGGGGGTCCCGGTTGTTTTTTTGGGGTCCCGGTTGATTTTTGGGGTCCCAGTTGATTTTTGGGGTCCCAGATGATTTTTGGGGGGTCCCGGCTGATTTTTGGGGGTCCCGACCCCCCCTTTTCCCCGTCCCCTTCCTTCATCCGGAAGCTGCACCCCCCCTACCAGAGCTGGGGGTTTCCCTGGGAGTCTTTTGGATGCCGGTTGTTTTTTGGAGTCCCGGATGATTTCTGGGGTCCCAGTAGATTTTTTGGGGTCTCGGTTGTTTTTTCGGGTCCCGGCTGATTTTTGGGGGTCCCGACCCTCCCTTTTCCCCCTCCCCTTCCTTCATCTGGAAGCTGGACCCCCCCTACCAGAGCTGGGGGTTCTCCTTGGAGTCTTTTGGATGCCGGTTGTTTTTTGGGGTCCCGGTTGTTTTTTGGGGTCCCGGCTGATTTTTGGGGGTCCCGACCCCCCCTTTTCCCCCTCCGCAG
>NW_020918156.1:0-459 GCF_003984885.1 Neopelma chrysocephalum | reverse complement strand
CCTAAATTTAGGGAATAGGGGATCCTCCTAAATTTAGGGAATAGGGGATCCTCCTAAATTTAGGGAATAGGGGGTCCTCCTAAATTTAGGGAAGGGGATCCTCCTAAAATAAGGAATAGGGGATCCCCCCAAATTTAAGGAATAGGGGACACCCCCCTAAATGAGGAATAGGGATCCCCCAAATTTAAGGAATAGGGGACCCCCGAAATAAGGGATAGGGGATTCTCCTAAATTTAAGGAATAGGAGACCCCCCCAAATAAGGGATAGGGGACCCTCCCAATATAAGGGATAGGGGATCCCCCAAATATAAGGAATAGTGGACCCCCCCAAATATAAGGGATAGAGACGCCCCCAAATAAGGAATAGGGGACACCCCAAATATACGGAATAGGGGACCCTCCTAAATAAGGAATAGGGGACCCCCCAAATAAGGAATAGGGGATCCTCCTAAATTTAAG
>NW_020918155.1:378-946 GCF_003984885.1 Neopelma chrysocephalum | reverse complement strand
GTGGGGAAAAGGGGGGGGTTGTGACGTCAGAGACCCTTTTTGGGGACCCCCCTGGGGGGTGGTGACATCAGAGACCCCTTTGGGGACACCCCTGGGGGGGGTGGTGACATCAGAGACCCCTTTAGGGACCCCCCTGGGGGGGTTGGTGACATCATGTCCCCCCCCCGGCCGGACACACGGACACCCCGACATCCGGGCCGGGAGCAGCATCCGGGGAGAGCCGGAAAAACCTGCCCCAGGAATGTGTCCCGCGGGAACAGGGGGTGTGACCCCCCCCCTCCCCTGCCTGTGTCACCCTCACGGGGCCCCACGGACACCCCTGGCCCCCCCCCAAATTATCCCTGTCCCCTAAATGTCCCCCATGACCCCCCCATGTCCCCTCAAAACCCCTCCAGTCCCCTCAGACCCCCCCATGCCCCCTCAGACCCCCCATGTCCCCTCAAAACGCCCCAAAGCGTCTGTGTCCCCTAAAAACCCCTCAAGTCCCCTCAGACCCCCCATTACCCCCCAAATCATCTGTGCCCCCCTCAGACCCCCTCATGTCCCCTCAAAACCCCCAATTCCCCTC
>NW_020918155.1:0-278 GCF_003984885.1 Neopelma chrysocephalum | reverse complement strand
GTGGGGAAAAGGGGGGGGTTGTGACGTCAGAGACCCTTTTTGGGGACCCCCCTGGGGGGTGGTGACATCAGAGACCCCTTTGGGGACACCCCTGGGGGGGGTGGTGACATCAGAGACCCCTTTAGGGACCCCCCTGGGGGGGTTGGTGACATCATGTCCCCCCCCCGGCCGGACACACGGACACCCCGACATCCGGGCCGGGAGCAGCATCCGGGGAGAGCCGGAAAAACCTGCCCCAGGAATGTGTCCCGCGGGAACAGGGGGTGTGACCCCCCCCC
>NW_020918154.1:0-424 GCF_003984885.1 Neopelma chrysocephalum | reverse complement strand
GGTGTATCCCAGGTGTGTCCCAGGTGTGTCCCAGGTGTGCCCAGGTGCCCCCCAGGTGTGCCCAGGTGTATCCAGGTGTCCCCAGGTGTATCCAGGTGTATCCAGGTGTGTCCCAGGTGCCCCCCAGGTGCCCCCCGGGTGCCCCCCGTGTTACCTGTCGTGGTCAGCGCTGCGGAATCGGGGCAGGATCTGCCGGAAGCTGCTGGTCCTGTCCAGCTTGGGTTGGCTCTTGGTGCGTTTGATGGAGCTCTTCAGGCGCCGGCTCAGGAAGCCTTGCTGGGGTCAAAGGTCACGCGGGGGTCACGGGGGGTCAGGGGTCATTGGGGTCACAAAAGGTAGGGGGCTCAGGAAGCCTTGTTGGGGTCAGAGGTCACACAGGGGTCATTGGGGGGTCAGGGGGTCACAGGGGTCAGGGGTCATTGGG
>NW_020918153.1:0-323 GCF_003984885.1 Neopelma chrysocephalum | reverse complement strand
TTGAGTGGTGGGCGTGGCCTGGAGCGGAGGGGGCGGGGTTTGGGGGGTTTTGGGGCTCCCCCGTCACCCCCAAAAAAAGTTGAACTTCGTGTCAGAGACGGGAAGAGGCTCCGGGGACCCCCCCAGGGACCCCCAAAGACCCCAAAAACCCCCCAAAGACCCCCAAAGACCCCCCAAGGACCCCCCGGGACCTTCTGGAACTTTCTGGAACTTTCTGGGACCCCCCGAAAAGAACCTCAGAGACCCCCCGGGACCCCCCGAAAGGACCTTCGGGGACCCCCCCGCGGACACTCAGGTACCCCCCCAAAAACACCCCCCAGACC
>NW_020918152.1:467-1044 GCF_003984885.1 Neopelma chrysocephalum | reverse complement strand
CCCCCCCAGGCCCCCCAGGCCCCACCTTGTAGAAGAGGAGGATGAAGTTGATGGCGAAGGCCAAGAACAGCGCCAGGAACCGCAGGTTGTAGAAGTTCCGGGACAGGTAATTCTGGGGGGGGGAAATTGGGGGGTTTGGGGGGGGCTCAGGACCCCCCTGAGCACCCACCTGGGGGCCAGACCCAGCCCCGCTCCCAGCACCCACCCAGAGACCCCCAAATCCCCTCGGGGGACCCTCAAATCCCTCCCAGGACCCCCCAAATCCCCTTGAGGGACCCTCAAATCCCTCCCAGGACCCCCCAAATCCCTCCCAGGACCCCCCAAATCCCACCAGGACCCCCCAAATCCCACCAGGACCCCTCAAATCCCACCAGGACCCCCCAAATCCACCTCCAGGACCCCCCAAATCCCTCCCATGACCCCCCAAATCCACCTCCAGGGACCCACAGACCCCCTGAGACCACCTAAGGGACCCCCAGGACCCCCAAACCCCCTCAGGGGACCCCCAACTCCCTCCCAGGGCCCCCCAAATCCCATCAAGGGACTCCCAACACCCTCCCAGGGACCCCCCAAATCC
>NW_020918152.1:0-367 GCF_003984885.1 Neopelma chrysocephalum | reverse complement strand
CTTCTACAAGGTGGGGCCTGGGGGGCCTGGGGGGGACCTGGGGGGGGCTGGGAACAGGGTTTAGGGGGTCCTGGGGGGCTGGGAATGGGGTTTAGGGGGTCCTGGGGGGTACCTGGGGGGCTGAGAGCGGGGTTTAGGGGGGCCTGGGGGGGTCCTGGGGGGCTGGGACCAGGGTTTAGGGGGACCTGGGGGGCTGGGAACAGGGTTTAGGGGGTCCTGGGGGGGGTCCAATGGCACCAGCTGGTGCTCAACTCCCAGTATGGGAACTGGGAGGCACTGGGGGGGGCTGTGGTGGGCTGGGAGGGGGATTTAGGGAAACTGGGGGGGGAGGTGTCCCCATTTTGGGGATGTTCCCATTTGGGGTGTC
>NW_020918151.1:397-1150 GCF_003984885.1 Neopelma chrysocephalum | reverse complement strand
TCTGGGGTTCAGGGGGGCCCTGAGGGGATTTGGGGATGTTTTGGGGGGTTTGGGGGCTGATTCCCCCCCCCCAGGAGGATCACACCACAAATGAGGATGAGGGGGGATATTTGGGGATATTTTGGGGTGGTTTTGGGGCTCATTTCTCCCCCCACGGGAGGGTTACACCACGGACAAGGATGAGGGAGATATTTTGGGATATTTTGTGGTGGTTTTGGGGCTTTTGGGGCTCATTTCTCCCCCCACAAGAAGATAACACCACAAATGAGGATGAGGGGGGATATTTTGGGGTGGTTTTGGGGCTTTGGGGCTCATTTCTCCCCCCCCCCAGGAGGATTACACCACAGATGAGGACGAGGGCAATATTTTGGGGTGATTTTGTGGTGGTTTTGGGGCGTTTGGGGCTCATTTCTGACCTCCCCCAGGAGAATTACACCACGGACAAGGATGAGGGAGATATTTTGGGGTGGTTTTGGGGCTTTTGGGGCTCATTTCTCCCCTCACAAGAAGATTACACCACAGATGAGGATGAGGAGGATATTTTGGGGTGGTTTTGGGGTGGTTTTGGGGGTTAGGGCTGATTCCCCCCCCCCCCCAGGAGGATTACACCACAGATGAGGACAAGGGGGATATTTTGGGGTTATTTTGTGGTGGTTTTGGGGCTCATTTCTCCCCCCAGGAGCATTACACCATGGATAAGGATGATGGAGATATTTTGGGATATTTTGGGGTGGTTTTGGGGTGGTTTTGGGG
>NW_020918151.1:0-297 GCF_003984885.1 Neopelma chrysocephalum | reverse complement strand
CCCCCCCCCAGGAGGATTACACCACAGATGAGGACAAGGGGGATATTTTGGGGTTATTTTGTGGTGGTTTTGGGGCTTTTGGGGCTCATTTCTCCCCCCCCAGAAGGATTACACCATGGATAAGGATGATGGAGATATTTTGGGATATTTTGGGGTGGTTTTGGGGTGGTTTTGGGGGGTTAGGGCTCATTTCTCCCCCCCCCAGGAGGATTACACCACGGACGAGGATGAGGAAGGAGCTGCCGGGGGCAGCGCCGGGATCCTCGACCTGCTCAAGGCCAGTCGGCAAGTGGGGGG
>NW_020918150.1:446-872 GCF_003984885.1 Neopelma chrysocephalum | reverse complement strand
CCACGCCCACAGCCCCAAAGCCACGCCCACAGCACCGTGGCCACGCCCATGTGCCCATGGCTCCACCCACTGCACCAAAGCCACGCCCACACGTGAAGCCACGCCCACAGAGTCTCATCCCAACTGCACCTGCGCAGGTGCTGCCCACACCTCCCAGCCCCGCCCACACCTGTATAGGCCACACCCACCCCTGCAGCTCCAACCAATCCCTCCCAAGCCCCACCCACACCTGGATAGGCCACACCCACCCCTGCAGCTCCAACCAATCCCTCCCAAGCCCCACCCACACCTGGATAGGCCACACCCACCCCTGCAGCTCCAACCAATCCCTCCCAAGCCCCGCCCACACCTGGATAGGCCACACCCACCCCTGCAGCTCCAACCAATCCCTCTCAAGCCCCGCCCACACCTGTATAGGCCACACCC
>NW_020918150.1:0-346 GCF_003984885.1 Neopelma chrysocephalum | reverse complement strand
CCCACCCCACCAAGCTCCACCCACCCCACCTCAAGCCCCACCCATAATTAAATCCCCTCCTGGGCTCCACCCACCCCCAAGTCCCGCCCATCCTCTCAAGCCCCACCCACCCCATCCCAAGCCTCGCCCATGATCGAATCCCCTTCCAGGCTCCACCCACTCTCCCAAACCCCGCCCAAAATCCCAAGTCCCACCCACATTGCCGAGCCCCACCCACCTCTACAAAGCCCCGCCCATAACCCAACCCCCACCCATCCTCTTTCAGACCCCGCCCATCCCTTTCCAAGACCCGCCCACCCTGGTCACGTGGTCCATGGTGCAGCACCGCGCCTCGGCCAGCAGGGGG
>NW_020918149.1:429-1056 GCF_003984885.1 Neopelma chrysocephalum | reverse complement strand
CCCCCAAATTCTCTGGAGCCCCACCCACTTCTTAGGGGACCCCCCCCAAATCTATGGGGTCCCGAGGACCCCAACTCCTCCTATTTGGGGTCCCCCAAATTCTGTGGGGCCCACAAACATCTGTGGGACCCCCCCCCGACTTCTACGGGACCCCCTTGGCCTCCTATGGGACCCCCAAATTTTATGAGGGCCCCCTCACCCTCAATCTTTTATGGGATCCCAAATCTCCTATGGGACCCCCCCAACTCTCACGGGGGTCCCTCCAGTTTCTATGGGGACCCCCAAATTCCGTGGGGGGCCCCGCCTCTCCTATAGGTCCCCCAAACTTTAAGGGTCTCCCCAATTTTCTATGGGACCCCCCCATCATCTATGGGACCCCCCATCCCCTCTGGGCCCCCCCTTCTTCTATGGGACCGCCAAAATTCCATGGGGACTCCCAAATTCCTATGGGCCCCCCCTTCTTCTATGGGGCCCCCCAAATTCCTATGGGACCCCCCCCCTCGAATTCTACAGGCCCCCCCATTTCCTGGAGGTCCCCAAATTACCTTTGGGGCCCCCCCCACGTGCTCTGGGGACCCCCCCCTCTATGGGGCGGGACCCCCCACCCCTAACCCCGCTCCCCCCCCC
>NW_020918149.1:0-329 GCF_003984885.1 Neopelma chrysocephalum | reverse complement strand
CCCCCCCTCCCCCTCCCCCGGGGAAGCCGAAAGCGGGGGGAGGGGGGAGGGCGGGGGTGGGGGGCAGGGGGGCGGGGGTCCCCCCTCCCCCGAGGAATCCCCCCTCGTTTTCGGGGAGCACGAGGGCGAGGGGCAGCGGGAAGGGGTAGGGGTACGCGGCCACCAGCCGGGGGCCGTAGGGGAGGGGGGGGAACGCGGGGGTGGGAGGGGGAGGAGGAGGAGGAGGAGGAGGAGGAGGAAGGGTGGGAGGACCCCCCCCCTGCCCTGTGATCGCCCCCGAGCTCCTGGGGTGGGGGGTCCGTCCCCTGTGCCCCTCCCTGTGCCCCCCC
>NW_020918148.1:167-1205 GCF_003984885.1 Neopelma chrysocephalum | reverse complement strand
GGGGGGGGACACAGGGGACACGGGGGGGTCACAGGGGCATGGGAGGGGACAGAGGGGACACTGGGGGACATGGGGGGGTCACAGGGGCATGGGGGGGCACGGGGGGGGGGTCACAGAGACATGGGGGGGACAGAGGGGACACTGGGGGATGTGGGGGAGTCACAGGGGATACTGGGGGACATGGGGAGACATAAGGGACAAGGAGGACAAGGTCACTGCCCCTTTGTCCCCCCCCAGGCCAAGCGACTCTTCGACGTCCTGCACGAGCCCTTCCTGAAGGGCCCCCGCTGAGCAAAACCCCCCAAACCCCCCCAAAACCGCCCAGCAAAACCCCCCAAATCCCCCCAAAACCGCTGAGGAAAATCCCCCAAATCCCCCGAAAACTGCTGAGCAAAATCCCCCAAATCCCCCCAAAAGCCATGGGTTGGAATAAAGGATTTTTATTGGGGACACGGCTTTGGGTGAGGAGGGGGACAGGGGACACCTGGGGACACTCAGGGACCCCCAGGGTCAATTTGGAGACCCCCAGGGTCACTCAGGGGACCACCGTGGTCACTCAAAAGACCCTCAGGGTCACTTTGGGAACCCTCAGGGTAACTCAGGAGACCCCCCAAAGTCACTTGGGGACCCCCCAGGGTCACTCAGGTTCACTTTGGAGACCCCCAAGATCACTCTGGAGACCCCCAGGGTCACTCAGGGAACCACCATGGTCACTCAGGGTCACTCAGAAGACCCTCAGGGTCACTCAGGGTCAATTTGGAGACCCCCCAAGATCCCTCAGGAGGCCCCCATGTTTACTCAGAGTCACTCTGGGGACCCCCAGGGTCACTCAGGGTCACTCTGGGGACCCCTCAGGAACCCTCAGGGTCAGTTGGGGACCCCCAGGGTTACTCAGGGACCCTCAGGAGACCCTCAGGGTCACTCTGGGGACCCCTCAGGGACCCTCAGAGTCACTCTGGGGACCCCCAGGGACCCTCAGCAGACCCTCAGGGTCACTCAGGGGACCCCTCAGGGGACTCTCAGGGTCAGTTGGGGACC
>NW_020918148.1:0-67 GCF_003984885.1 Neopelma chrysocephalum | reverse complement strand
CCCCCCCGTGTCCCCTGTGTCCCCCCCCTCACCTTTTGGGGTCCCACGCCGGGACAGAGGGACAGAT
>NW_020918147.1:578-1194 GCF_003984885.1 Neopelma chrysocephalum | reverse complement strand
ATTTTGGGAAGGATCCAGGGGAAAATTCCAAGGTTTTATTCCCAAATCCTGGGAAAAATCCAGGGGAAAATTCCAGGGTTTTATTCCCAAATTTTGGGAAGGATCCAGAGGAAAATTCCAAGGTTTTATCCCCAAATCCTGATCAGGAAATTTGGGATTTATTCCCAAGATTCCAGGGGAAAATTCCAGGGTTTTATTCCCAAATTTTGGGAAGGATCCAGGAGAAAATTCCAGGGTTTTATTCCCAAATTTTGGGAAGGATCCAGGGGAAAATTCCAGGGTTTTATTCCCAAATTTTGGGAAGGATCCAGGGGAAAATTCCAAGGTTTTATCCCCAAATCCTGATCAGGAAATTTGGGATTTAATCCCAAGATTCCAAGGGAAAATTCCAAGGTTTTATTCCCAAATTTTGGGCAGGAAATTTGGGATTTATTCCCGAAGATCCAGGGGAAAATTCCAGGGATTTATTCCCAAATTTTGGGCAGGAAATTTGGGATTTATTCCCAAGATTCCAGGGGAAAATTCCAAGGTTTTATCCCCAAATCCTGATCAGGAAATTTGGGATTTAATCCCAAGATTCCAGGGGAAAATTCCAGGGTTTTATTCCCAAATTTTG
>NW_020918147.1:0-568 GCF_003984885.1 Neopelma chrysocephalum | reverse complement strand
CCAGGTTTTATTCCCAAATTTTGGGCAGGAAATTTGGGATTTATTCCCAACATTCCCGGGGAAAATTCCAAGCTTTTATTCCTTTATAGATCCCGCTCGGAATCGCATCCGAAACCTTCCCTCCGCTCCGGAAAAACCGCCTGGAATTCCCGCTTTTCCCGCTTTTTCCGGCTTCCGGAATTCCCGCTTTTCCAGCTTCCGGAATTCCCGCTTTTTTCCCGCCAAAAACTCTTGGAATTCTCGCTTTCGCTTTGACCCTTGGGAAGCTTCTCCCGGTTTTTTTTTTCGGGAATTTCGGGGGTGGGAATTTCCCGCTTCCGGAATTTTTCTCGGACTCTTTTTTTTCCCGGAAAAATTGTGGAATTTTCGACATTCCCGAGGTTTTTTTTTGGGAATTCTTCGCTCGGAATTTCCGGGTTTTTTCCCGGGATCGGCTCCTGAAAAAAAGCACCTGGAGGAAGCTTCGCCAAGAATTCCAGGAATTCCGGGATGAGTCTTGGAAAAGTTACGCTCTTTGCCTTATTTGCATCTCATTTGCATCTCATTTGCATCTCATTTGCATCTCATT
>NW_020918146.1:317-644 GCF_003984885.1 Neopelma chrysocephalum | reverse complement strand
TAATGAGGGTGTGTGGTAATGATGTCATAATGAGGGGGTGTGGTAATGATGTGGCAGTGATCGGGTGTGGTAAGCATGTGGTAGTCACGGGGTGTGGTAATGATGTGGTAATGAGGTGGTGTTGTCAGGATGTGGTCATGACTGGGTGTGGTACCTATGTGGTCATGAGGTGGTGGTGGTTACGATGTGGTAATTAGTGGGTTGTGCTTGTGAGGTGGTAATGAGGGGGTGGTGGTGTTGATGTGGTAATCAGGGGGTGGTTGTTTTGATGCGGTAATGCGGCGTGGTACCCATGTTGTAATGAGGGGGTTGTGCTTTCGATGTGGT
>NW_020918146.1:0-217 GCF_003984885.1 Neopelma chrysocephalum | reverse complement strand
TGACGGGGTGGTGCTTCTTACGTGGTAATGAGGGTGTGGTGCTTGTGGTGTGGTAATGAGGGGGTGGCGCTTCTGATGTTGTACTGAGGTGGTGGTGCTTCTGATATGGTAATGACGGGGTGGTGGTTATGATGTGGTAACTGGGGGGGTGGTGTTTATGGTGTGGTACTGGGGGGGTGTTGATTTTGAAATGGTAATGGTCGCGTGGTGCTTATGT
>NW_020918145.1:0-2108 GCF_003984885.1 Neopelma chrysocephalum | reverse complement strand
CAACTGGAATTCTGGGAATCCCCATCCCTCCAGATCCTCCAGGGTGACTGGGAAGTAACTGGGCTGGAATTCCGGGGTGTCCCCATCCCTCCAGGTCCCTCCGGGGCGCCGGGAAGGGCTCGGATCCCGGAATTCCCGCGTGGGGAGAGGCAGGAGAAGGTCAAGGTTCACATTAGCACACGTCAAGGTCCATAGTGCAAATCGGGGTCCACAGGTTTGGGGGGGGGGGGCGGGGGACGGTCCTGGGGGTCCCCACGGTGCCCCCAAAGCCCCCCCCGTGCCCGTGGCCGTGGCACTGCCACGCTCCGGGGGAAGGGGAGCCGGGAAATCTTTGGAGGAGACACAGGGAGCACATCCCGGAGCACATCCGGGAGCACATCCCGGCTCATCCTGGGCTGGAGAGGAGCTCCAGGAGCAGAACCACAGCTGCCCATCCCAACAGCCAGTCCGGATCCCGGGAGAAGGATCCACCCCTTCCTATTGCCAGGGAGATCCCAGGAGAAGGATCCACTCCTTCCCTAGGGAGATCCCAGGAGAAGGATCCACCCCTTCCTTAGGGAGATCCTGGGAGAAGGATTCTCTCCTTCCTATTGACAGGGGGATCCCAGGAGAAGGATCCACCCCTTCCCCAGGGCTGGATCCCGGGAGAAGGATCCACCTCTTCCTATTGCCAGAGGGATCTTGAGACAAGGATCCACCCCTTCTCCAGGAGAAGGATCCATCCCTTCCTATTGCCAGGGTGATCCCAGGAGAAGGATCCACCCCTTCCCATGGCCAGGGAGATCCCAGAAGGATCCACCCATTCCCAGGGCCAGGGAGATCTTGGGACAAGGATCCACCCCTTCCTATTGCCAGGGAGATCCCGGGAGAAGGATCCACCCCTTCCCATGGCCAGGGTGATCCCAGAATCTGCATCCACCCCTTCCCATGGCCTGGGAAATCCCGGGATCTGCCTCCATGTGCCCCCTCAGCCAGAGGGGGTTTTTTTGGGGCCCGGCTTTGGGGTCCCTGCGGGCACAGTCCGGGGCTGGGAGGGAGCTCCTGCTCCTCCCTCGCTCCCCAGCCGAGGGCACGGCAGGAATTGGCCCTTCCAGGAGTCCAAGAGGCCCTTCCAGGAGTCCAGGAGGCCCTTCCAGGAGGCCCTTCCACAGCTCTGGGCAGGGAGGATGAGGAGGCCAAGGGGGAGCCGGGAGGGAAGGGCAGGTCCTGGAGCAGGGACAGTCCCCACTGTCACTGGGCCATCGGCTCCTCCTCCTCCAGCGGCTCCTCGGGCGCCCTGGGAGGGGAAACGGGATGTGAGGATTCCCAGGGGGATTCCTGGTGGGATTCCCGTGGGACACGGGACAGCCCCCTCCGCCCCAAGGGCCTCCGGGAATGTCCAGCTCCTAGAGGAATCCCGGAGCATCCCAAATTCCTGCCCCACTGAGACCCCCCCCCCCGAGCCTGGCTGGGCCCTGGGGAGGGTGGGGGGCGATGGAGGGGAGAGGGATCGGGCTGGGATTCCTTTGGGAATCTCCCAACCCAGGGCCTGACCCAAGGCCTGACCTCCCAGAACCTCAGCGGGATGTGGGACACGGCCCTTCCCGTGGGACCCCGGGACACAGGGAATGAGGGGCACCCAGATCCCACCAAGGATCCATCAGGGACTGAGGGGCACCCAGACCCCACCCAGGATCCACCAGGGAATGAGGGGCAACCAGACTCCCTGGGATCCATCAGGGAATATGGGGTCCCAGGATCCATAGGGAATGGAGCAGAATCCTTAGGGAATGACGGGCAGCAGGATCCATAGGGAACAAGGGGCAGCAGGATCCATAGGGAATGAGGGACACCCAGACCCCACCAAAGATCCATCAGGGAATGAGGGGCACCCAGGATCCATCAGCTGGCACCCCACAGGACACAGGGAATGAGGGGCCCCAGGATCCATGAGGGAATGAGGGGCAGCAGGATCCCTAGGGAATGGAGCAGGATCCCTAGGGAATGGAGCAGGATCCATAGGTAATGAGGGGCAGCAGGATCCATCAGGGAATGAGGGGCACCAGGATCCACAGGGAATGAGAGGCAGCAGGATCCATGAGGGAATGGAGCAGGATCCATAGGGAATG
>NW_020918144.1:0-510 GCF_003984885.1 Neopelma chrysocephalum | reverse complement strand
TTGGATGTGCTACATCCAGCATCCACCCCCAGGGGTCGCGGGGGGGGCAAAAGGGGGGGTTTGGGGACCCCCCCCCCCCCCTTCCCCCCCCCCTCCCCCCGTCCCCCCCCCCCGGGCTAAAGACGCCCCAAGACACCCCGTTTTTTGAGGTCTCCGTTTTCCCACAGCGCCCCGAAAACCCCGGGGGGGAAAAGCAGAGTTCGTGTCCGAATAAAAGGACCCAGACAGCCGGGAAGGGGGGGGGCACGTGGACCCCCCCGAGGGCTAAAGACTCCCCCAGAAATCCCCTTTTTTGGGGTGTCCGTTTTCCCGCAGCGCCCCAAAAACCCCCTCCGTGAAGGGGGGTTGTATGGGCTACATCCAGCACCACCCTAAGGGACCCCCCCCCCCCGGCGTCGCGGGGGGGCTCAGGGGGCTTTAGGGGGCCCCCCCATCCCGTTACCCCCCCCCTCCCTTTGCCCCCCCCCCCCCCCAGGGCTGCAGACCCCCCTTTTTGGGGTCTCCATTGCC
>NW_020918143.1:373-713 GCF_003984885.1 Neopelma chrysocephalum | reverse complement strand
TAAACCCTAAAATCCAGCCCCAAAAATCAGAGCCCCCAAATCTACCCTAAAATACCCCAAACCAACTCCAATTCCACACCAACATTAACCCCAAATCCACCCCAAAATCCACCTCAAATCCACCTCAAATCCACCCCAAATCCACCCCAAAATCCACCTCAAATCCATCCCAAATCCACCCCAAAACATTCTCCAAACCCACCCCAAAACATCCCCCAAATCCACCCCAAATCCACCCCAAAATCCACCCCAAATCCATCCCAAAATCCACCCCAAACCCCCCAAACCCCCCATTCCACCAACCCCCACAGGGCCGGGGCAAACCCTATAAACCCTAAAA
>NW_020918143.1:0-273 GCF_003984885.1 Neopelma chrysocephalum | reverse complement strand
GCCGGGGCAAACCCTATAAACCCTAAAATCCAGCCCAAAAAATCAGATCCACCTGGGACCACCCAAATCCACCCCAAAACATCCCCCAAAATCAACCCCAAACCCCCAAAACCCCCCCGTTCCACCAACCCCCACAGGGCCGGGGTGAACCCTATAAACCCTAAAATCCAGCCCCAAAAATCAGAGCCCCCAAATCTACCCTAAAATACCCCAAACCAACTCCAATTCCACACCAACATTAACCCCAAATCCACCCCAAAATCCACCTCAAAT
>NW_020918142.1:284-671 GCF_003984885.1 Neopelma chrysocephalum | reverse complement strand
GGGACAGGGGACACTCAGGGGGACCCCGAGGGGACAGGGGACACTCTGAGGGGACAGGGGACACTCAGGGCAGGCCCAAGTGACCCTGAGGGGACAGGGGACACTCAGGGGACCCCGAGGGGACAAGGGACACTCTGAGGGGACGGGGGACACTCAGGTGACCCCGAGGGGACAGGGGACACTCAGGGTAGGCCCAAGTGACCCTGAGGGGACAGGGGACACTCAGGTGACCCCGAGGGGACCCTGAGGGGACAGGGGACACTCAGGGTAGGCCCAAGTGACCCTGAGGGGACAGGGGACACTCAGGTGACCCTGAGGGGACCCTGAGGGGACAGGGGACACTCAGGTGACCCTGAGGGGACCCTGAGGGGACAGGGGACACTCAGG
>NW_020918142.1:0-184 GCF_003984885.1 Neopelma chrysocephalum | reverse complement strand
ACTGAGGGGACCCCGAGGGGACCCTGAGGGGACAGGGGACACTCAGGTGACCCTGAGGGGACCCTGAGGGGACAGGGGACACTCAGGGTAGGCCCAAGTGACCCTGAGGGGACAGGGGACACTGAGGGGACCCTGAGGGGACAGGGGACACTCAGGGGGACCCCGAGGGGACAGGGGACACTCT
>NW_020918141.1:0-617 GCF_003984885.1 Neopelma chrysocephalum | reverse complement strand
GGTGCAGGGCCGGGGAAGGTGCGGAGCCAGAGCGGGACCGGGGAGCGGGAGGAGCCGGTGAGGGGCCCGGGGGAGGTGAGGGGCCTTGAAGGTTTGCGGGGCCGGTGCGGGGCCGGGGAAGGTGCGGAGTGAGGGGACGAGGGGCCGGGGGTAGTGAGGGAGGGGCTGGGGGAGGTTGCGGGGCCGGGGAAGGTGCGCAGCCGGTGCTCGGCCGGGGGTCCGGGGCCGGTGCGGAGCCAGGGGCGGTGCGGGGCTGCCCCCGCCCGTGGCCCCTCCCGAGCGCTCGGCTCCTCCCGCCCGCCGGCCCCGGCGATATTTAACCTGGGCCGGGGCGGAGAGAGACAGCGCCGAACAGGGACCGACCGGACCCCACCGCACCCCGACCCCGCTCCCGGGCAGGTACCGCCGGGACCCCGCACCGCCCCCGGGCTGCGGGACGGGGAGGGAGCGGAGCGGGGGCCGGACAGACAGAAGGGGCGGGGCCCGACCGGACCCCAGCGCGACCCCCTCGCCGAACCCCCCCGAGCCACCCGCCCCGTCTCTCCCGCAGCCGCCGCCGCCGCCCCGTCGCGGCCCGTCCGGCCATGCGAGCCCCGGCCCCGCTGGCGCTGGGTTGC
>NW_020918140.1:0-603 GCF_003984885.1 Neopelma chrysocephalum | reverse complement strand
CTTGGTCACACCCCTTACCTGTGGTCTCACCCTCTCCATGTTGCCCCGCCCACCTGCAGCTCCGCCCTCTCCCAATGGTCCCGCCCACAGCTCCACCCCCTCCCCTTTGCCCCACCCACCCCCAGTGGCCACACCCACCCACAGCTCCACCCCCTCTCAATGGCCACACCCACCCGCAGCTCCACCCCCAGTGGCCCCACCCACTCGCAGCCCCACCCCCTCCATATTGCCCCACCCACCTCCAGCTCCACCCTTTCCCCAGTGGCCCCGCCCATGTTCACTTTGGTCCCAATCCCTCCCAGTGTCTTCCCAACCCTTCCCAGTTCCTCCCAGTGCCCTCCCAGTAACACCCAATCCCTTCCCAGTTCCTCCCAGTAGCTCCCAATCCCTTCCCAGTTCCTCCCAGTGCACCTCAGCACCCTCCCAGTTCCTCCCCGTTCGTCCCAGTAGCTCCCAGTCCCTTCCCAGTTCCTCCCAGTGCCTCTCAGCGCCCTCCCAGTAACTCCCCCTTTTGCCCCTCCCCCTTTTTGCCCCTCCCCCCTCACCTGCAGCACGGGGGGGTCCGGGGGGGGGCAGTAGGGCCCGTACAGGAAGGGGGGCGGG
>NW_020918139.1:0-403 GCF_003984885.1 Neopelma chrysocephalum | reverse complement strand
GCCCAGGCGTCGCTGGCCGGGCTGAACGTGCCCTGGGACGGGGGGGGGACGGGGGGAAATCCCGGGATAACCCACCCCAAACCCCCCTTTTCCCATCCCAAACCCCCCTCTTCCAAATCCCACCCCAAATCCCCCTCCTCACACCCCAAACCCTCTTTTCCCACCTGACCCTTTCCCAAATCCCCCTCTTCCTGCTCCCAAACCCCCTTTTCTCACCCCAAAACCCCTTTTCCCATCCCAAATCCGCCTCTTCCCACCCCAAACCCCATTTTTTTCCCCCCAAACCCCATTTTTTCCCCCTTAAACAGCCGTTTTCCCCCCCAAATCCCCGTTTTTCCCCCCAAATCCCCGTTTTTCCCCCCGAATCCCCCTTTTCCCACCCAATCCCTCCCCAAATCCCCAT
>NW_020918138.1:160-1627 GCF_003984885.1 Neopelma chrysocephalum | reverse complement strand
GGGATTCCCCCCCCCAAAATGGGGACACCCCCAAAATGGGGACACCCCTAAAATGGGGACACCCCCAAAAGGGGACCCCGAGAAGTGGGGATTCCCAAAACTGGGACCCCGCCCAAAGATGGAGACCCCCCCCAAAACAGGGACCTTCCCCGCCCGACCCCTCCCCCCAAAAGGGGACCCCAAAACCGGGACCTCCCAAAAATGGGGTTACTCCCAAAACGGGGGCACCCCAAGAAATGGGGGCGCCCCCAAACTGGGACCGTGAAACAGGGACACCCCCCAAAATAGGGACACGCCCCCTCTCCCAAAAACGGGGATACCCCAACCTGGGGACCCCCAAAACAGGGACCCCCCTCCCAAAAGTGGGGACCCTCCCAACTGTGACCCCCCCAAATGTGGTTACCCTCAAATGAGGACCCCCCCCAAAAGGGAGGGACCCCCAAAAGAGGGACCATCCTCCCCCCCAGGCCCAAAATTGGGGAACCCCGAAGGGGGACCCCCAAAAAATCCCAGAGGACCCCCCCCACACACACACAGAGGGACCAACTTGGGGGGCTGGACCCACCCAGGGGGGTCCTCACCCCCCGGGGGATATTGGGGTGCCCCCCCCGACCCTGTGGGTGCCCCCCCAGATGCCCTGTAGCCCCCCAAAACCCCCTCCCCAGGGAGTCCCCCTCCCCCGGGGGTGGGTGACCCTCACTCGGGGGGTGCCCCTCTCCCCTCCCCACCCCCGGGGGGATATCGGGGTGCCCCCCCCGACCCTGTGGGTGCCCCCCCGTCCCAGATCAAGAGCGGGGAGAACGCGGCGAGCATCGCGGGGGAGCTGGCGCGGCACACGAGGGGTCCCGTGTTCGCGGGGGACGTGAGCTCGGCCGTGAGACTCCTCGAGCAGCTCCTCGACATCCTGGACGCGCAGCTGCAGGCGCTCAGACCCCTCGAGAGGGAGTCAGCGGGGAAAAACTACAACAAGGTGCGACCCCACACCCGGGTTTGGGGGTTTAACCCCTTGAGGAGGGTGGGGGGACACCCGGGAGGAGGGGGGGACACCCGGGAACAAGGGGGGACACCCGGGAGGGAGGGGAAGGGGCTCTGAGCACCGAGGAGAGGAAGAGCTGCAGCAAGAACTACAACGAGGTGGGACCCCACACCCGGGTTTGGGGGTTTAACCCCTTGAGGAGGGTGGGGGGACACCTGGGAGTGAAGGAGACTCGTGTGTGGGACCCCCTGGACACGCAGCTCCAGGGTCTGTTCCTGCTTCAGAGGGAGTTGGATGGAAAGAACTCCAATGAGGTGGGACCCCAGACCCGGGTTTGGGGGTTCACCCCACTGGGGAGGGTGGGGGGACACCCCTGGGAGCAGGGGGGGACACTTGGGAGTGAGGGGGGACACCCAGGAGGGAGGGGAAGGGGCTCTGAGCACTGAGGAGAGGAAGAGCTGCAGCAAGAACTACAACGAGGTGGGACCCCA
>NW_020918137.1:74-820 GCF_003984885.1 Neopelma chrysocephalum | reverse complement strand
AACCTGGCCCCAAACCTGACCCCAAAGGGATCCAGGTGACCCCTGACCTGAAATCTGACCCCAAACCTGACCCCGAACCTGACTCCAAATCCCAAACCTGACCCCAAAAATGGCCCTGACCCCAAACCTGGGGGGGGGCCAGGGGGGTCCTGACCCCCCCCCCGAAAGACCCAGGGGAGCTCTGCCCCCCCAAAAAAGGGACCACGTGAGTCAAGTGACCCTCCAGGTGTGTCCAGGTGTGTCCCAGGTGCCCCCTCAGGTGCCCCCCAGGTGTATCCAGGTGTGTCCAGGTGCCCCCCAGGTGTATCCCAGGTGTATCCCAGGTGTGTCCAGGTGTGTTCCCCCTATCCCAGGTATCCCAGGTGTATCCAGGTATATCCCAGCTGCCCCCCAGGTATATCCCAGGTGTGTCCAGGTGTGTCCCAGGTGCCCCCCAGGTGTGTCCAGGTATATCCAGGTGTATCCCAGGTGCCCCTCAGGTATCCCAGGTGTATCCCAGGTGTGTCCAGGTGCATCCAGGTGTATCCAGGTGTATCCCACCTGCCCCCCAGGTATCCCAGGTATATCCAGGTGCCCCCAGGTATATCCCAGGTGTATCCCAGGTGTGTCCAGGTGTGTTCCCCCTATCCCAGGTATCCCAGGTGTATCCAGGTATATCCCAGCTACCCCCCAGGTATATCCCAGGTGTGTCCAGGTGTGTCCCAGGTGTGTCCAGGTGCATCCAGGTGTATCCAGGTGTATCCCAC
>NW_020918137.1:0-64 GCF_003984885.1 Neopelma chrysocephalum | reverse complement strand
CCAGGTGTATCCAGGTGTATCCCACCTGCCCCCCAGGTATCCCAGGTATATCCAGGTGTGTCCA
>NW_020918136.1:0-1012 GCF_003984885.1 Neopelma chrysocephalum | reverse complement strand
TTTTTGGAGTCCCAATTTTTGGGGTTCCCCCCCAATTTTTGGGGTCCCCCCCCGTGGCAGTGGCGGGTTTTTGGGGTCCCCTCCCCCTTTCCTGTGCTGCCCCTCCCCCAAAATCCCTCCTTTTTTTGGGGGGGGGAGGGGAGGGATTTGGGGAGTGGGGGGAGGGGCTGGAATGTGTTTTTTGGGGGGTCCCAAAAAAACCCCAAAATTAATTTATAAGTAATGAAATAAATAATAACGACTAAATAATAATCATTCTAATCAAGAAATAAAAATAAAGGAATAAAATAAATAAAGAACAAAAAAATAAAATAAAGAAATAAAATTTAATAGGAATAAATAAAAGGGGGGAGGGGAACCCCAAAAAATTGGGGGGGGCAGAATTAATTTAGAAATAAATAAATAATAATTAAGCCCGATAAATTAATTAAATAAATAAAATTTAACAGGAATAAATAAAATTTAACAGGAATAAATAAAATTTCAAAGGAATAAATAAAAGGGGGGAAGAGGAAAGGGAATCCCAATTAATTTATCAATAAATTATTAAACCCAATTAATTAATTATTAATTAAAGAATTAAACGTGAAGAGGAATAAATGAAAGGGGGGGAGGGGCGTCCCAATTAATTTATAAATAATGAACAATTAAAACCAATTAATTAAAATTAATTAAGGGGGGCCACCCTTAAAAAAAATTGGGGGGGGCCCCAATTAATTTATAAATAAAGAATTGATAATTAAAAACTAGAAATTAATTAAATAAAATAAAGAGAGAATGAATAAAGGGGGGAGGAGTTATTAATTATAATTAAAATTATAAATTCATTAAAGAGAATTAAAAGGGAATAAATTAAATCAATAAAGCGAGGGGGGAGGGGCATCAAAAAAATTTGGGGGGATATCAATTTATAAATAAATTAATAATGAATAATTAACCCCCATCGATTAATTAACATTAAATAGTAATAAAAAAAGGGGGAGGACCCCAAAAAATTTGGGGTGGGGGGTCC
>NW_020918135.1:372-936 GCF_003984885.1 Neopelma chrysocephalum | reverse complement strand
CCCCCCCCCACAGGGAGCAGCAGGAGGGTGAGTGACCCCCCGTGACCCCAATTAATTAACGCCTGTTAATTAACCCCGATTAATTAACGTCCCCCCCCGGCCCGTTAATGACCTCGGCCACAAAGTGACCCTTTAATTAATTAACCCCCCCGTGCCTCGATGAAGCCCCAAACCGTTAATTAATCCTTAATTAATTCCCACTAAAGACCCCCGGGAACGGTAATTAACCCCGAAGTGTTAATTGGCGCTTAACGGGGGGGTTTTGGGGGGGGGTCGCGGCGTATTAATTACCGTAATTACCGTATTTACCGTAATTACCGATTTTACCGTAATTTCATATTTACCGTAATTACCATAATTACCGTATTGCTCATTAACACCGCGGTTAATTACCACCGAGGGGATGGGGGGGGGGGTGACCCTGCCCCCCCCCATCGCCCCCCACCCCCCCCCCCCTCCAGAGGAAGCGGTGGAGGAGGAAGAGGAGGAGGAGGAAGGTGAGTGGGATGGGGGAGGAAGGGGGGAGCCCCCCCCAAAAAAATCCCCCCCAAACCGCGGGGGGGG
>NW_020918135.1:0-272 GCF_003984885.1 Neopelma chrysocephalum | reverse complement strand
TCCCCCCCCTTCCAGAGGAGGAACGGCCCCGGCCCCGGTGAGGGGGGAGGGGGGTCGGAGGGGTTTTTGGGGGGGTTTGGAGGGGCTCTAAAAGCCCCCCCTGACCCCCCCGGACCCCCCCCCCTCCATCAGCCACATGGTGTCCCAGCTGGCCCCCCCCAAAATCCCCGAGGGGGAGCGGGTGGACTTCGATGTAAGTATGGGGGGGGTCACGGGAGGGGTCGGGGGGTCTGGGGGGGGTCTGGGGGGGGTTATTGGGGGTCCGGGGGGGG
>NW_020918134.1:0-543 GCF_003984885.1 Neopelma chrysocephalum | reverse complement strand
CGGGGGGTCCCGGGGGGGTCCCGGGTGGGAGGATACCCCCTAAATACCCCTAAACCCACCCAAACACCCCCAGACCCCTCACTCAGGAAGGAGGCGGGGATGTTTTGGGGGGTGTGGGTTGAGTTTTGGGGTTGATCAGGGGCAGGGGGTTCCGGGGGTGACCGGGGGGTCCCGGGGGGGTCCCGAGGGGTCCCGGGGGGTCCCGGGGAGGGGGGATACGCGGTGAGCACGGCCGTCTTGCAGAGGAAGAAGGCGGGGATGTTGTAGTGCTCGAACATCAGCTCCGTCAGCTTCTCCCGCTTGGCCCTCGTGTTCCACTGCGGGACAATTTCGGGGAGGGGGGGACACATCAGGGGACACCCGGGGGGGCTCCGGGGACATCCCCGGGGGGGGTTTGTGGCACCTACCGGGGCCTCGGACATGAGCACCGGGTGCAGCCCCGGCTCCGACTTGACGTGTTTGCCGTAGGTGTGGTCCAGGATGGCCTGGAAACACTCCCAGTCCTCGACTGGGACACGGTGGGAGGGGACAAGGAGGGGGACA
>NW_020918133.1:525-1237 GCF_003984885.1 Neopelma chrysocephalum | reverse complement strand
ATACCTGCAGGGCACCTGGGGGGCACGGAGGGGACATTGGGGGGGGGTGCACCTGGAGGGGGCATCTGGGGAGGGCTGGGGGGTGTCTGGGGGGTGGGAGGGGCTGAAGACACCTGGGGGGGCACCTGGGGACACTCCCTGGGGGAACACGGGGGGCAGGTACGGGGAGAAAGAGCTGCTTGGGGCCACCTGGGAGCCTGGGGGGACCCCAGGACACACCTGGGGACAGGTGAGACCCCCCCCCCCCCTCCCGGGGGACCCCCAGGACACCCCCCACGGGACACCTGGACCCCCGTGCTGGGGACCCCCAGGACACGTGGGCCTCCCCCCCTCCCCGGGGGACACCCAGGACCCCCCCGTGGGACATGAGGGACCCCCTGGGGTCCCCCCACCCCAATTCCCACAGCTCCCCCATCCCCCAAGGGTGGCCCCCCCCCGTCCCTTGGGTGGTCCCCAATGTCCCCAGGGCCCCCCCAAACCCCTCCAGGTCCTGACGCTGAGCCCCCCCAGCCCCCGGGGAGGACCCCAAATCCCCAACCCTGAACCCCCCCGACCCCTCAGCAGCCAGGGGAGACCCCAAACCCCCATCTCTCAGCCCCCCCTCCTCCTGGGTGCCCCCAAACCCCTCCAAACCCCCATCTCTCAGCCCCCTTTCCCCCCGGGTGCCCCCAAACCCCTCCAGCCCCCCACCCTTCAGCCCTCCCTGGCCCCC
>NW_020918133.1:0-425 GCF_003984885.1 Neopelma chrysocephalum | reverse complement strand
GGGGGGGGGCTGAAGACACCTGGGGGGGCACCTGGGGACACTCCCTGGGGGGACACGGGGGGCAGGTAGGGGGAGAAAGAGCTGCTTGGGGCCACCTGGGAGCCTGGGGGGACCCCAGGACACACCTGGGGACAGGTGAGACCCCCCCCCCCCCTCCCGGGGGACCCCCAGGACACCCCCCACGGGACACCTGGACCCCCGTGCTGGGGACCCCCAGGACACGTGGGACTCCCCCCCTCCCCGGGGACACCCAGGACCCCCCCGTGGGACATGAGGGACCCTCTGGGGTCCCCCCACCCCAATTCCCACAGCTCCCCCATCCCCCGTCAGCCCCCCCAAGGGTGGCCCCCCCCCATCCCTTGGGTGGTCCCCAATGTCCCCAGGGCCCCCCCAAACCCCTCCAGGTCCTGACGCTGAGCCCCCCC
>NW_020918132.1:472-988 GCF_003984885.1 Neopelma chrysocephalum | reverse complement strand
AAATGACTGATACCCCCGACCCAAAACACAGGTACAGTGGGAACCCATGTGTGAGGGGGGGTCCCAGGTGTGTGAAGGGGGTCCCAGGTGTGTGAGGGGGGGTCCCAGGTGTGTGAGGGGGGTCCCAGGTGTGTGAGGGGGGTGCCAGGTGTCCAGTGGTGTCCCAGGTGTCCCTGTCTCACCTGATCATCCTCATCCTCTTCCTCCTCCTCCTCCTCCTCGTCCTGGCTGTCATCCTCGTCCTCGTTGCTGCCGCTGCTGTCCTCCTCCTGCGTGTGCTCCTCCTCGTCCTCAGGGTCCAGAATGTTCATGGAGTCTTTGGGAGGGGGCAGAGGGGGGTGGGTCACACCCTGGCACCTCATAAACCCCCCCAGAAACCCCCAAATTCGGGGTGAGGGGTCCCACCTTCCCGGTTGGCCTGGAGGGTGGAGGCCTGGCTGAGGTTGGAGGGGGCCTCGTCCATCAGAACGTCCTCCTGTGACTCATCCTCTCCTGAGCGACTCACTGGGGGGGGGG
>NW_020918132.1:0-372 GCF_003984885.1 Neopelma chrysocephalum | reverse complement strand
AAATGACTGATACCCCCGACCCAAAACACAGGTACAGTGGGAACCCATGTGTGAGGGGGGGTCCCAGGTGTGTGAAGGGGGTCCCAGGTGTGTGAGGGGGGGTCCCAGGTGTGTGAGGGGGGTCCCAGGTGTGTGAGGGGGGTGCCAGGTGTCCAGTGGTGTCCCAGGTGTCCCTGTCTCACCTGATCATCCTCATCCTCTTCCTCCTCCTCCTCCTCCTCGTCCTGGCTGTCATCCTCGTCCTCGTTGCTGCCGCTGCTGTCCTCCTCCTGCGTGTGCTCCTCCTCGTCCTCAGGGTCCAGAATGTTCATGGAGTCTTTGGGAGGGGGCAGAGGGGGGTGGGTCACACCCTGGCACCTCATAAACCCCCCC
>NW_020918131.1:309-1022 GCF_003984885.1 Neopelma chrysocephalum | reverse complement strand
AGTCCATCCCAGTCCCTCCCAGTTCCCCCAGTATCCCCACCCTGCTCTCCAGCAGCCCGCAGAGTCTTCCCAGGAATTCCAGGAGGTTCCGGTGGCGCTTCCGCGGCTCCTCCCAGTCGGGCTCCAGTTCCATGGCCCGGCCCAGCCCCTCCAGGGCCGCCTGGAACCGCTCCAGGTACTGCAGGAGCTAATTAATGAACTAATTAATGAGCTAATTAGCGGCTCATTAGAGTGGCAGGACACACCCCCCCACTGGTAATTTTTTTAACCAAAAAATCCTCATTTTCTGCCTCAAAATCTTCATTTTTCTGCCCCAAAATCTCAATTTTTTGTTCCAAAAATCACCACTTTTTACCCCAAAAATCCTCATTTTTCTGCCCCAAAATCTTCATTTTTCTGCCCCTGAAAATCTCATTTTTTCGCCCCAAAAATTGCGACTTTTTAACCAAAAAATCCTCATTTTCCACCCCAAAAATCTCCTGTTTTGGGTTCCAAAAATAGCCACTTTTTAACCCCAAAAATCCTCATTTTCCTGCCCCAAAAACCATTACCGGCTCATTATCATGTCAGGACACACCCCCCGGCTCCGATTGGTGCGGGTTTAGGGGGCGGCCACACCCACTGCGACCCCATTGGCTGCTTTGGTTTTTGGGTGGTTTGAGCCATTTTTTGGGTGGTTTGAGCCATTTTTGGGTGTATTTGACCCATTTTTG
>NW_020918131.1:0-299 GCF_003984885.1 Neopelma chrysocephalum | reverse complement strand
TTTTTGGGTGGTTTGAGCCATTTTTGGGTGTATTTGACCCATTTTTGGGGGTTTGGGCCATTTTTGGGCGCATTTGAGACATTTTTGGGTGGTTTGGGCCATTTTTGTTTGGTTTGGGCCATTTTTGGCTGGTTTGAGCCATTTTTGGGTGTATTTGCCCCGTTTTTGGGTGGTTTGACCCATTTTTGGGTGTATTTGCCCCGTTTTTGGGGTGTTTGCCCCGTTTTTGGATGTATTTTGCCCATTTTTGGGGTTTGTGTCCCTCACCGTGGCGCGGTTCAGGTGCAGGTCGGGGTTTT
>NW_020918129.1:0-551 GCF_003984885.1 Neopelma chrysocephalum | reverse complement strand
GGGATGGAGCTGGAGCTGGGCAGGGAATTAAACCCAGGGAATGGGATAGAGCTGGAGCTGGGCAGGGAATAAAACCCCGGGAATGGGATGGGGATGGAGCTGGGCACAGGGAGCAAACGTCCCCTGGGCCACAGGGAATTGTTATTCCCGTTATTCCCAGTAATGGGAAGTTACTGGGTAGGGCCGGGGGGGAAAAATAAGGCTGGAAAAAGGGGGTTTGGAGCACTTTGGGGGATGGGGGCGGGAAAAGGGGGATCGGGGTCGGGAAAAAAGGGGGTGGGGGTCGGGAAAAGAGGGATGGGAATTGGGAAAAGGGGGGTGGGAGTTGGGAAAAGGAGAGGGGGGGGCAGGAAAAGAGGGAGGAATGGGAGAAAACCGAGGCTTCTGTGAGGGGGAAAGAGGGAAATCCGCCTCTTCTGTGAGGGGGAAAGGGAAAAATCCGCCGCTTCCCAGCACCCAGCCTGCTTGTCCTGACCCCCATCCCTCTTTTCCTGACCCCCAATCCTCCTTTTCCCGAGTTCCATCCCTCTTTTCCTGACCCCCCCTCTCCT
>NW_020918128.1:384-803 GCF_003984885.1 Neopelma chrysocephalum | reverse complement strand
GGGGGATAAAGGGGGTCACAGGGGGGGTCACAGGGGGTCAGGGGGGGACAGGGGGTGGGTTGGGGGGGGTCAGGGGGGGGTCACCTTGTAGCCCCTTGGTGGCCAAGTGCAGGTCGAGGGGGTGACACCAATAGGCCACATCGTCCACCTGGGGGTCGTCGACCTGCGTCTGCCCCGAGCCCACCCCCGACAGCAGTGACCACGCCCCACCTGGGGGGGCAAGGGGGGGTCAGGGACCACCCAGAGACCCCCCAGACCCCCCCAGCAACCCCCAAATTCCCCCCGGTGCCCCCAGGATCCCCCCAAACCCCTCCAGCGACCCCCAAATCCCCCCTCGAACATCTCCCAAACTTCCCCCAGCCCCCCCCAAATCCCCCCCCAGACCCGGCCAGGACTCCCCCAAACCCCTCCAGCGACCC
>NW_020918128.1:0-284 GCF_003984885.1 Neopelma chrysocephalum | reverse complement strand
GGGGGATAAAGGGGGTCACAGGGGGGGTCACAGGGGGTCAGGGGGGGACAGGGGGTGGGTTGGGGGGGGTCAGGGGGGGGTCACCTTGTAGCCCCTTGGTGGCCAAGTGCAGGTCGAGGGGGTGACACCAATAGGCCACATCGTCCACCTGGGGGTCGTCGACCTGCGTCTGCCCCGAGCCCACCCCCGACAGCAGTGACCACGCCCCACCTGGGGGGGCAAGGGGGGGTCAGGGACCACCCAGAGACCCCCCAGACCCCCCCAGCAACCCCCAAATTCCCCCC
>NW_020918127.1:349-1430 GCF_003984885.1 Neopelma chrysocephalum | reverse complement strand
CGGGGAAAGGGGCGGGGCCTGGCGCGAGACGTTCCCGCCCGGAGGGGGAAAGGGGGCGGGGCCTGGCGCGCGCCTGAAGGAAAGGGGCGGTGAAATGGGCGGGGCCAGAGGCGTGCCTGAAATAAAGGGGCGGGGAAATGGGCGGGGCCAGGAGCGGTCGCGTATAAAAGCGCGGGGGGGCACGTGTGTCGTTGTTCGCGGGTTGGGGGTCCCCGGTTCCGGTCTCTCGATCCCCGGTTCCGGTCCCCGTCTCGCTGTTTCCTGCCCGACTTTATTGAAAGAGAAACCGCCGGCGAACGCCCCCCCCCCTCAGAGCCCCCGCCGTTCCCCGCCCTCTCAGAGCCCCCGCAGCAGCTTCTCGTAGTGGGGGTCCAGGTTCCTGACCAGGAACATCGACAGCATCAGCAGGGCGAGCTGGGAGCAGAGAGATGAGTCAGCGGCCTGACCTGCCCGGACCCCTGAGACCACTCCCGACCACCCTGAACGCCCCCCCTCCCAGCCCCCTGACCCTCCCACGGCCACCCTGAAACCCCCCTGAACCCCCTCGGACCCCCGGGGTGACCCCCAGTCCACCCATCCCACGGCCCTGCAGTCCCCAGGCCACCCCCCCAGGTCAGCCCCACAGCCCCATGACCACCCCCGGCCCCACCCGGGCTGTCCCCTCAGCTCGGCCCCCCTTTACCTCCCCCAGGCCGATGCCCACGCAGACCCCCACGATGGTGATCAGGTTCGAGGCCAGCCAGTCCCGGACGCCCGCGGCACAGCCCTGTGGGAGGGGGGATGACAATCGGGGGTCACCCGGAGCCCCCTCCCCAGAGCTCCAGGATCCTGTGACCCCCCCCAGAGCTCCAGGACCCTGTGACACCCCCCCACCCCCCGTTCCTCACCTTGGGGAAGACGTCACTGGGGGCAGCTCCGGGGCAGAGGCCGTGGGGCAGCACCCGCGGGGTCCCGTGGGTGCCGTTGGGGGCCCTGAGGCAGGAGCAGGCGACGCTCTCGGCCCCGTCCGCGTCCCCGGAGGGTCCCTCGTGGTGCTCCCAGTCCTGGCGCCCGTTCCAGCCGCAGCAGCCGAGCTGGGGGG
>NW_020918127.1:0-249 GCF_003984885.1 Neopelma chrysocephalum | reverse complement strand
CCCCCCCCCCCCCAGAACTCACAGCGACGCGCTGCGTGTAGACGATGACGCCCACCGTGATCTGGGCGGCGAAGAGCAGCAGCAGGATCCCAAAGTACTTCAGGGGACAAACAGGGGAGGTGTGTGTGGGGGGGTCAGCCAGGACCTCCCCCCTCCCAGCCCCCCCCCACCTTGGGGGGAGAGCAGAGGGGTCCCCCCCCGGCTCCCCCCAGTGCCGCCCCACAGGCACAGGATGTGGTGGGAGAGCAC
>NW_020918126.1:0-515 GCF_003984885.1 Neopelma chrysocephalum | reverse complement strand
CCCCTCATATTTCCCACCCTTTCTCCCTCACATTCTCCATCCTTTTCCCCTCCTTTCCCGCCCTTTTCCCCTCACATTTCCCCCCCTTTCTCCCCCCTCATTCCCTCCCGGGCCACTCCCGGGTGCGGACGTGCCGGAGGCGTCTCCTCATCCCAGCCCAGCCATGGACTGGTTCCACTGCAACCGCTGCTATCGCCAGGACAATGCCCAGTTTGCCGTCACCAGCTGCGGGCACATCCTGTGCCAGGCCTGCGGGGGCACAGGTACAAACACCCTGAAACGGAGGGAGGGCATTTGAACCCTAGAAATGCTAAAAAAGGGGGAATTTCCTTCAGTTCCCCCCCCCCCCCAAACGAGGGGAAAATGGCGGCTCGAGACAATAAAATTGGGTTCCTCTCCCTCAATTTAAACCCCTAAAATATCAGGAAAAAAAAGGAGGGTTTTCCTTCAAGTTCCTCAAATGGCGGGAAAAGGGGGATTTTCCCTCTGTTTAAACCCTTAAAGTGGTGGAAAGG
>NW_020918125.1:429-842 GCF_003984885.1 Neopelma chrysocephalum | reverse complement strand
TCCCCCCTCTTCCCCCCAGGGTTGGTTTTGGGGGACCCGGGGGGGGGTTGGGGGTGTTTTTGGGGGTCCCAGGGGGGTTTTGGGGTGTTTTTTGGGGTCCCAGGGGGGATTTTTGGGTGACCCGGGGGGGTTTTTGGGGGTATTTTGTATTCTTAGATGGGTTTTTTTGGGGTCCCAGGATGGTTTTTGGGGTATTTTGGGTTCCCAGGGGAGTTTTTTGGGGGTCCCAGGATGGTTTTTGGGGGGTCCTGAGGGGTCTCTCCCCCCTCCCCCCCAGGCTCGATCCGCATCGACAGTTTGGGGGCTCTGACGGAGCTTTCGGAGCGCGACGGGAGACTCTTCCCAGTGGGATACCAGTGAGGGACTGGGAGCACTGGGAGGGACTGGGAGGGTATTGGGAGGGACTGGGAGGG
>NW_020918125.1:0-329 GCF_003984885.1 Neopelma chrysocephalum | reverse complement strand
GGGAGGGGATTGGGAGGGACTGGGAGGGGATTGGGAGGGACTGGGAGGGACTGGGAGGGACTGGGAGGGGATTGGGATGAACTGGGAGGGGATTGGGAGGGACTGGGAGGGACTGGGAGGGACTGGGAAGGATTGAGGGGTGACTGGGAGGGACTGGGAGGGACTGGATGTTAACTGGGTCATACTGGGGGAGTCCATATCGGGATCTAGGTCTCTCCCAGTGCTATACTGGTTTATACTGGTCCATACTGGGAGACACTTGGAAACTGTGAAGTGGTGTTTGGGGGTCTCAGGGCCATACTGGGTGTAACTGGGTCATACTGGGGGGG
>NW_020918124.1:0-1079 GCF_003984885.1 Neopelma chrysocephalum | reverse complement strand
GGGGGGGGAGGGGAAGTTGGAGGGATCTGGGGGGATCCTGCAGGGGTTTTGGGTTATTTTGGGTTATATTTGGGCGCTGTTTAGAGGTGAATTTTGGGGTGATTTGGAGCTGGTTTTGGGGTGATTTGGGGGGGCTTGCGGTGATTTAGGACTGATTTTGGGGTGAATTTAGGGGTTTTGGGGGCTCCAGGATTGGGAGAGGCTTTGGGGTGATTTTGGGGTCAATTTTGGGGTGATTTTGGTGTTTTTCAGGAGTGGGAGCAGCTTTGGGGTGATTTAAGGCTGATTTAGGGCGAATTTTGGGGCGAATTTTGGGGGATTTTGGGGCTCCAGGAGTGGGAGAGGCTTTGGGGTGATTTGGGGCTGATTTAGGGCTGATTTTGGGATGGTTTGGGGGTGTTTTGGGCTGATTTCGGGCTGATTTTGGGGTGAATTTTGGGATGACTTAAGGCTGATTTTGGGGTGATTTAGGGCTGATTTTGGGGGTGTTTAGGGGTGAATTTTGGGGTGAATTTGAGGGTTTTGGGGGTGCTGGGAATGGGAGCAGGTTTGGGGTATTTTGGGGGTTATTTAGGGCTGTTTTGGGGGTGATTTGGGGGTGATTTTGGGGATGATTTGGGGGTGATTTTGGGCTGATTTTGGGGTGATTTTGGGGTGTTTCAGGAGTGGGAGCAGCGGCGGCTGCAGAACATCGAGCAGATGAACGAGGAGATGGAGAAAATCGCCGAGTACGAGCGGAGCCGCAGGGTGAGACCAGTACAGACCAGTATAGACCAGTAGGGACCAGTATAGACCCCCCAGGGCCTCCCAGTAACCACCAGTAACCCCCCCAGTACCCCCCACTGCCACCCAGTGACTCCCAGTTCACCCCAATCCCCTCCCAGTCCCCCTCAGTACCTCCCAATCCCCTCCCAGTTCACCCCAATCCCCTCCCAGTTCACCCCAATCCCTCCCAGTCTCCACCAGTTCCCTGCAACTCTCTCCCAGTTTCCCCCCAATCCCTTCCCAGTCCCTCCCAGTGCCCCCCAATCCCCTCCCAGTCCCTCCCAGTTCCCCCCAATCCCCTTCCCATCCCCCCC
>NW_020918123.1:515-780 GCF_003984885.1 Neopelma chrysocephalum | reverse complement strand
CCGGGACCCCCCAGCCCGGGGAGCATCCCTCCTGGGACCCCCAACACACTTGGGACCCCCTTATGACCACCTCAAAACAACCAGGACACCCCCCATGACCCCCCAGCTCAGGGACCCCCCCCCAGGGCCCTCCAACAGACTTGGGACCCCTCCGGGACCCCCCCAAAACAACCGGGATGCCCCCATGTCCTCCCAACCCAGGGAACCCCCTGGGACCCCCCAACACACCTGGGACACCCCCCAAAACAACCCGGACCCCCCCCCC
>NW_020918123.1:0-415 GCF_003984885.1 Neopelma chrysocephalum | reverse complement strand
TCAGGGACAGGGACACCCCCCCAGGGACACTGTGACCCCCCCAGGGACAGGGACACCCCTCTGGGGACAGGGACACCACCCCTGGTAGTGAGTGGCTGCCTGGCTCTGGGGACATGGACGGGGTCACCCTGGGGACAGGGACACCCCCCCGGGGACACTGTGACCCTGACAGGGACACCCCCTTGGGGACACTGTGACCCCCTTGGGGACAGGGACATACCCCCAGGACAGGGACACCCCTCTGGGGACAGGGACACCCCCCTGGTAGTGAGCGGCTGCCTGGCTCTGGGGACACGGATGGGGTCACCCCCAGGGACAGGGACACCCCCCCAGGGACACTGTGACCCCCTCGGGGACAGGGACATCCCCTGGGACAGGGACACCCCCCTGGTGTGTTAGGCAGTCCCGGGGGGGG
>NW_020918122.1:0-1130 GCF_003984885.1 Neopelma chrysocephalum | reverse complement strand
CCCGATCCCCCCCGATCCCGATCCTGATCCCCGTCCCCTTCCCCCGTCCCGGCCGCACCATGGACTGTTACACGGCCAACTGGTACCCGCTGGGCGAGGAGGCCTTTTACCGGTGAGAGACGGCGGGGGCAGCGCTGCCCGAACCGGGGCCGCTCGGAAGCCCCGGGGCTGGGTGGGAGCGGGGTCCCGGCGTGGCCGTGGGTGCTCGGGCGGGCTGGGAGGGGGGTCCCAGGGATGCTCGGGGGTCCCGGCGGTGTTGGGAGCCGTTCCGGGGCTGGGGGGGGCGGTCCCGGAGGGGGGATGCGGGGGGGGTCTGGGGGGGTCCCGGAGATGTGGGGGGGAGTCCTGGGATGGGGAGGGGGATCCCCGAGGTGTCTGGAGGGTCTCGCGGCTGCTCGGAAGGGTCTCGGCATGGCCGTGGGTTTTGAGACCAGCTGGGAGGGCGGTGCTGGGGGTGGTTGGGGGGTCCCGGGGCGGATGGGATGGGATGGGATGGGATGGGATGGGATGGGGTGTCCGGGGGATCTCGGGGGTGCTCAGGCGGTCCCAGGGCAGGGGTCTCGGGGCTGGGAGGGGGGTCTCGGGGCTGGGAGGGTGGTTCGGGGCGTCCCGGGGTTGGCTGGGGGGGTCCCACGGTGACCGTGGGTCTCCCGGATGGTCTGGGGGGGGTCCCAGGGCTGAGTGGGGGGTCCTGTGGTGGCTCTGGGTCCCGGGGCTGACTGGGGGTGTCCCGGGGGTCGCTGGGGGTCCTGTGTCCAGCTGGGGGATCCCAGGGTGTCCGTGGGTCTTGGGGCTGATCTGGGAGCTCCCGGGGCCCGTCGGGGGTCCCGGGGCTGGCTGGGGGGTGGGCACCGTCCCTGGCCCCCCCATCCCTCCTCCTGTCCATCCATCCCTCTCTCCATCCCTGTGTCCGGGTGTCCCGCAGGAAGCTGGAGCTGTACTCCATGGAATGGGGGCTGCGGGAGGACCTGCGGGACTGTGTGGTGGCCGCTGCCCCGTACGGGGGGCCCATAGGTGGGTGCAGCCCCCCCCCGGACCCCCGAATTTTTCCCCCCCCAGCTTTGCTGACGGACTGTCCCCCCCCCCCAGCCCTGCTGAGGAATTCCCGCAGGGACAAGGCCCCCAGCTCC
>NW_020918121.1:414-800 GCF_003984885.1 Neopelma chrysocephalum | reverse complement strand
GGGAAGGGACTGGGATGGGACTGGGCGAACGGGGGAAGGACTGGGTTGCACTCCGGGAGGACACTTGGGAAGGAATGGGTGTGCTGGCTTGCACTGGGGGAAGCGGGAAGGGACTGGGATGAGAGTGGGGGCACTGGGGTGGGACCGGGAGTACTGGTGGCACTGGGATGGGACTGAGATGCGCTGGGGAGGGACTGGGCTGGGACTGAGGTCACTGGGGAGGGAACTGGGATGGAACTGGGAGCACTGGGAAAGGGACTGGCATAGGACTGGGGAGGGACTGCAAGGGGACTGTGACAGGACTGGGGAGGGGACTGGGGAGTGTGCCTGGGATGGGCCTGAGAATCTCTGGGGAGGGACTGGGACCACTGGGATGGGAGTGCTGT
>NW_020918121.1:0-314 GCF_003984885.1 Neopelma chrysocephalum | reverse complement strand
GGAGGGACTGGGAATCACTTAGGAGGGACTGGGATGGGACTAGGTGAACCGGGGAAGGACTGGGCTGCACTGCGGGAGCACACTTGGGAGGGAAAGGGAGCGGTGGGTTGCACTGGGGGAAGTGGGGGGAGACTGGGATGAGAGTGGAGGCACTGGGGTGGGCCTGGGAGCACAGGTGGCACTGGGATAGGACTGGAGGAACTGGGGAGGGAGCTGGAAGGGACTGGGACTCTGGGAAAGGGACGGCAGGGACTGGCATAGGACTGGGGAGGGACTGCAAGGGGACTGTGACATGACTGGGGAGGGGAGTGGGG
>NW_020918120.1:166-1144 GCF_003984885.1 Neopelma chrysocephalum | reverse complement strand
TTTTACCCCCATTTCTCCCCCTTTTACCCCCTTTTCTCCCACTTTTCTCCGCTTTTCTCCCACTTTTCTCCCCTTTTCTCCCCTTTTCTCCCAGTTTTATCCCCTTTTACCCCCTTTTCTCCCACTTTTATCCCCTTTTCTCTCAGTTTTATCTCCTTTTATTGCAGTTTTACCCCCATTTCTCCCCTTTCTACCCCCATTTCTTCCCCCCCAACCTCCTTTTACCCCCATTTCTCCCCCTTTTAAAGACCCCAAACCCCATTTTTTTGCAGTTTTACCCCCATTTCTCCCCTCTAACCTCTTTATTTCCCCTTTTTCTTGCTGTTCCAGTCCCCCCACGGCGTCACGGTGGCCGTGGACTCCCGGGCCACCGCGGGCTCCTACGTGGCCTCCCAGTCTGTCCGAAAAGTCCTCCCCATCTCTGCCCACATCGTGGGCACCATGGCGGGGGGAGCGGCCGACTGTGCCTTCTGGCAGAGGTTGGTGGCCCGGCAGTGCCGCGTCCACGAGCTCAGGAACAAGGAACCCGCCTCGGTGGCCGCCGCCAGCAAGTTACTGGCCAACATGGTGTACCAGTACAAAGGGATGGGGCTCAGCATGGGAACCATGGTCTGCGGATGGGACAAGAGGGGGCCTGGTGGGTTATACTGGGAGGGACTGGGAGCGAGTTTGGGGGGGTTTGAGGGCACTGGGAGGGAGTTTGGGGGGGTTTCGTAGGGATTTGGGGGGGTTTGGGGGCACTGGTTTGTACTGGGAGGGCACTGGGAGGGAGTTTGGGGGCACTGGTTTGTACTGGGAGGGCACTGGGGGCGAGTTTGGGATCATTGGGAGAAGGTTTGGGGTCACTGGTTTGTACTGGGAGGGCACTGGGAGGGAGTTAGAGAGGGTTTTGGAGGGATTGGGAGGCACTGGTTTGTACTGGGAGGGCACTGGGAGCCAGTTTGGGATCATTGGGAGAAGGTTTGTGGGTACTGGGAG
>NW_020918120.1:0-66 GCF_003984885.1 Neopelma chrysocephalum | reverse complement strand
GGGAGGGCACTGGGAGAAGGTTTGGGGTCACTGGTTTGTACTGGGAGGGCACTGGGAGAAGGTTTG
>NW_020918119.1:195-675 GCF_003984885.1 Neopelma chrysocephalum | reverse complement strand
CCCCAGCCACGGTCCCCACTGTCTCCGGCCGCCAGCCCTGCGCACCGAGCAGAACCGCGTCCGCAGATCCCCCCCGCCCGGCGTCTCACTTCCCCCGCCAGTCCCGGCTCTCTGCTCCGGGCGGGCCGCCTCCTCTCCCTCCTCTGCCTTCCTCTCCCTCCCTTACCCTTCTCCGACAATCCCGGCCCGGGGTTGAGCCCGGCGCCGGCGCCGCTCGGGCTCTCGTCGGCTGCCGGCTGGATGCTGGGGCCAGGCGAGAGCGGCGGCAGTGCAGAGGCGGCGCGGCCGGGCTGGGTGACAGGGGTGCACGTTGGTATCGGGGAGCTCAAGATGGACAGGCCATGGGCTCCTTTCACCGCCATCATCTCTTCCCTCACATCCCTCCTCTGTTGGCACGTTGAAACTCCTGAATTGTCCTCCAGGGAAGGCGCTTGTGAGAATGGTCGAGGGGCACCAGAGGCAGAACATCCCTCCGGGCTC
>NW_020918119.1:0-95 GCF_003984885.1 Neopelma chrysocephalum | reverse complement strand
CTGCTGGGGACAAAGACTACTGGGGGTTTCGTCGGGGGCTGCGGCACCAGTGCTACGGCGAGGCAGTGCATTGGAGAAGCACCATCCAGAGAAAG
>NW_020918118.1:598-797 GCF_003984885.1 Neopelma chrysocephalum | reverse complement strand
CGCTCCAGGGCCGCCTCCAGCGACTCCCCGCGCTCCGCCAGCCCCCCTGGGAACCCGAACCGCCCGTCGAACCGCAGCTGCATCTGCGGGCACGGGAGCGAGGGGTCGGCACCGGGAATTACCCCCGGGAATTACCCCGGGACCCCAAACTGCCCCCCCGGGAACCCGAACCGCCCCCCCCGGGAACCCGAACCGCCCT
>NW_020918118.1:0-498 GCF_003984885.1 Neopelma chrysocephalum | reverse complement strand
GCACCGGGAATTACCCCCGGGAATTACCCCGGGACCCCAAACTGCCCCCCCGGGAACCCGAACCGCCCGTCGAACCGCAGCTGCATCTGCGGGCACGGGAGCGAGGGGTCAGCACCGGGAATTACCCCCGGGACCCCAAACTGCCCCCCCGGGAACCCGAACCGCCCGTCAGACCGCAGCTGCATCTGCGGGGACGGGAAAGAGGGGTCAGCACCGGGACATCCCCGGGAATTCTCCCCGGGACCCCAAACTGCCCCCCCGGGACCCCGAACTGCACCTGCGGGACAAGGGGGGGTCAGTAACGGGAAACCCCCCGGGAACCCGAACCGCAGCTGCGGAACAGGGTGGGTTAGAACCGGGAACCCCTCCTGGGACCCCGAAACGCCCCCCGGGGCTGTATCTGCGGGCACAGCCCCGGGGAACCCGACCCGCCCGGTCGGGGATGGGGGGGTGTCAGCGGCGGGACCCCCCTCCCCGTCCACCCTCGGCCCGGTGCCC
>NW_020918117.1:0-325 GCF_003984885.1 Neopelma chrysocephalum | reverse complement strand
TCTATTCTCTTTCCCATCACCGTCAATTCTTTAAATACTGAAAGCTTCTCAATCCCGGAGTTCCTCACTCCCTGAGAACGCACAATGCTGATCCTGCAAACAGGGAGCTCTGAATGTGTTGCCAGCCAGGGCAAAACTGGAAGTCATGTCAGAGGCAGCCTGGAGGTCGAATGGGACGAATTATTAAAGTTAGTGAGGTGAGAGATGGATAAGTCTATGGGATCATTGAAAGGATCGTCTCATTTTCTTTAGGAACGGAGAAGTGGTGTCACTGTAGAGAGACAACCGAGATATCCTGTGGTAGCAGTAGGTGGATGAGAAGACA
>NW_020918116.1:764-1484 GCF_003984885.1 Neopelma chrysocephalum | reverse complement strand
GGGGGGGAGGGGCCACACCCTCTGCCCCACCTGGGGGGCAGGGCGGGGCCACCCCCAAAAAAAATTCCCACCCCACCCCCCCTTTGTTATGGGGGGGAGGGGGTTGAGTCATTTTGGGGGTGACTCAGGAGTTTGGGTTGGGTTGGGGGAGTGGGGGGCAGAGCTATGGGGCGGATCTATAGGGCACGGAGCCCACGGGGCTGCTGGGGGGCTGCGCTGTGGGGCAGGGAGGTCACGGGGCCCTGTGGGGCAGAGCTATGGGGCAGGAGAGGCTGTGGGGCTGCGCTATGGGGCGGGGAACTCTCTCAGGCCGTGCTATGGGGCAGGGAGGCTGTAGGGCCAAGCTATGGGGCGGGGAGCTCTCTCAGGCCATGCTATGGGGCAGGGAGCCCCGTGGGGTTGCACTATGGGGCAGGAGAGGCTGTAGGGCCACGCTATGAGGCAGGGAGCCCCGTGGGGCTGCGCTATGGGGCAGAGAGGCTGTAGGGCAATGTTATGGGGCAGGGAGGTCATGGAGCCCTGTGGGGCAGAGCTATGGGGCAAGAGAGGCTGGAGGGCCGCGCTATGGGGCAGGGAGCCCCATGGGGTTGCACTATGGGGCAGGGAAGCTGTAGAGCCACGCTATGGGGCAGGGAGCCCTTCCAAGCCGCACCGTGGGGCGGGGAAGCCATGGAAGGCCGTGGGGCCGCGCTGTGGGGCGGGGAGCCCCGGGGGCCCCCC
>NW_020918116.1:0-664 GCF_003984885.1 Neopelma chrysocephalum | reverse complement strand
CCCCCCCCAAAAAAAATTCCCACCCCTCCCCCCTTTGTTATGGGGGGGGGGGAAGGGGGAGGGGGTTGAGTCATTTTGGGGGTGACTCAGGAGTTTGTTCCGGGCTGGGGGGGGGGGGGGGGGGGGGGCAGAACGATGGGGCAGAGCTGTGGGTGCTGTGCTGTGGGGCAGAGCTGTGGGGTGGAGCTGTGGGGCAGATCTATGGGGCACAGAGCTCACGAGCTGCTGTGGGGCCGCGCTGTGGGGCAGGGAAGCTGTGGAACCCTGCAGGGCCGTGCTATGGGGCCATGCTATGGGGCAGGGAGGCTGTAGGGCCGTGCTATGGGGAGCAGAGCTCTCTCAGGCCATGCTATGGGGCAGGGAGCCCTGTGGGGCTGCGCTGTGGGGCAGGGAGGCTGTAGGACCATGCTGTGGGGAGCAGAGCTCTCTCAGGCGGTGCTATGGGGCAGGGAGGCTGTAGGGCCGTGCTGTGGGGCAGGGAGCCCTTCCAAGCCGCGCTGTGGGGCGGGGAAACCCTGGAACCCTGTGGGGCCGCGCTGTGGGGCGGGGAGCCCCGGGGGCGCCCCACCCTCGCCCCACCCTGTGCCCGGCACCATAAATGGGGCGGCTTCTGCCCCACGGCCCCCGGGCCGGGCCGACATGTGGGGCAGGGCCATGGGGGGGG
>NW_020918115.1:0-544 GCF_003984885.1 Neopelma chrysocephalum | reverse complement strand
GGGACTGGTGGGACTGGTGGGACTGGTGTCATTCCCATGGAACTGGTGGGACTGTTGTCATTCCCTATTGAACTGGTGGGACTGGTTGAACTGGTTTATCCAATAAAGTTCCCCCCGGGAAGGGCTGAGGGTCCCACCTCGGCTCACACCCCATTCCCAGACCCGACCCCAATCCCAGACCCGACTCCCCCCACCCCGACACAGCCCTTCCCTCCCGAATCCCCGATCCCAAACCCCCCCAGATCCCAAATTCCCGGTTTTCGGCCCTGCGGATCAAGGGCAAAAATTCTCTTTTATTGAGCGAAGCAAAAAGGGAAGGGGGGGTGGAACTGAGGGGGGATCCCAAAAACGGGGGGGGGCCATGAGGTTCTAGAGGTGTCTGTGGGGTCCCAGAGGTCTTTATGGGGTTCTGGGTCATGCCCGTGAGTTCTGGAGGTATCTGGAGGTTTCTCCTGGTGCCTCTCAGGTCCTAGAGGTGCCCACGAAGTTTTTCCAGAAGTTTCCAGGGAAGCTCCAGCTCCGGGTCGTGGTCCCGGGGTCCGTG
>NW_020918114.1:449-1051 GCF_003984885.1 Neopelma chrysocephalum | reverse complement strand
GATTCCCAGAAATCAGCGACTTTTGCAGCGGCCGCTCAAAAACCCTCCCGGACCCTTCCCCTCCCTGCCCACGGCCGGGGCGTTTTGGGTGCCCAGAGACCCCAAAATCCCCCGGATTTGGTGATCCCGAGGGGCCGATCCCGGGATGGACCTGCCCGGGGGGGGACACGGGGGGCTGGGACTGGTGGGACTGGTGTGATTCCCCATGGGACTGGTGGGACTGGTTGAACTGGTTTATCCAATAAAGTTCCACCCCGGGAAGGGCTGAGGGTCCCACCTCGGCTCACACCCCATTCCCAGACCCGACCCCTCCCCGCCCCGACACACCCCTTCCCTCCTGAACCCCCCATCCCAAACCGCCCCCAATCCCAAATCCCAACCCCCTATCCTGGAACCTCCCAGATCCCAAATTCCCGGTTTTCAGCTCTGCGGATCAAGGACAAAAATCCCTTTTTTATTGAACGAAACAAAAAGGGAAGAGGGGGTGGAACTGAGGGGGGATCCCCAAAATATGGGGTCATGAGGTTCTAGGGGTGTCTATGGGGTTCTAGAGGAGTCTATGGGGTTCTAGAGGTGTCTATGGGGTTACAGGAATGTCTATG
>NW_020918114.1:0-439 GCF_003984885.1 Neopelma chrysocephalum | reverse complement strand
GACGGCTCACATCCCTCACCACCAGGTTGATCTCGGCATTCCGGGTGTTGGTCATGGTGGCCACCACGTCGAGGGCGTCGAGGGTCACCTGGACGGAATCCTGGCAGCCCTCCAGGGCGACGTGTTTGAACTCGGTCTTTTCCACGGTGACGCCGGGGCCCCTCCCCGACATGTGCTCGTAGGTGGCCCTCAGACTGTCCCGGTGGGTCACGGCGTGGGACAGCTGCAGGCCCAGCTCCCGGCGGGACTCGTTGTCCTCCAGGGGGTTGGAGAAGTAGATGACCAAGGCCCAGGCCTCGGCCTTGTAGAGCAGGACCCCGGAGCAGCCCGGGGACGAGGAGCTGGAGAACTTACAGGTGATGGAGGAGCCGGGGAGCAGCTCGGGGTCGGAGGGGACGGGGCAGTGGCCGCTGACCAGGTAACTCCTGGGGGGGGGGGG
>NW_020918113.1:943-1850 GCF_003984885.1 Neopelma chrysocephalum | reverse complement strand
TAATTTCAATTTTAAATTTAAATTTTAATTTTAATTTTAATTTTAATTTTTAATTTCACTTTCAATTTTAATTTTATTTTTAATTTTTAATTTTTAATTTTAATTTTATTTTTAATTTTAAATTTTAATTTTAATTTTTAATTTTTATTTTTATTTTAAGTTTTTATTTCAATTTTAAATTTTAATTTCAATTTTAATTTCAATTCTAATTTTAAATTTCAATTTCAATTTTAATTTAAATTTTAATTTCAATTTTAATTTTAATTTTATATTTTAATTTCAATATTAATTTTAATTTCAATTTCAATTTTAATTTTTATTTTAATTTCAATTTTAATTTTAAATTTTCATTTCATTTTCAATTTTAATTTTAATTTCAATTTTAATTTTAATTTTTAATTTCAATTTTAATTTTAATTTTAATTTCAATTTTAATTTTAATTTTATATTTAAATTTCAATTTTAATTTTAAATTTCAATTTTAATTTTAATTTTAATTTTAATTTCAATTTTAATTTTTATTTTAATTTCAATTTTAATTTAAATTTCAATTTTAATTTTTAATTTCACTTTTAATTTTAATTTTATTTTTAATTTTTAAGTTTAAATTTTAATTTTATTTTTAATTTCAATTTTAATTTTAATTTTAATTTTAATTTTAATTTCAATTTTAATTTTAAATTTTAATTTTAATTTCAATTTCAATTTTAATTTTAATTTTAAATTTCAATTTCAATTTTAATTTAAATTTTAATTTCAATTTAAATTTCAATTTTAATTTTAATTTTAATTTCAATTTAATTTTAATTTTAAATTTCAATTTCAATTTTTAATTTTAAATTTCAATTTCAATTTTAATTTTAATTTTAAATTTATTTTTAATTTTAATTTTAAATTTTAAATTTAA
>NW_020918113.1:0-843 GCF_003984885.1 Neopelma chrysocephalum | reverse complement strand
AATTTTAATTTTAATTTCAATTTTAATTTTTATTTTAATTTCAATTTTAATTTAAATTTCAATTTTAATTTTTAATTTCACTTTTAATTTTAATTTTAATTTCAATTTTAATTTGAATTTAAATTTTATGTTAAATTCAATTTTAATTTTTATTTCAATTTCAATTTTAATTTTAATTTTCATTTTAATTTAAATTTTAATTTCAATTTAAATTTAAATTTCAATTTCAATTTTAAATTTTAATTTCAATTTTTTAAATTCCTTTTAATCCCTTTTAATCCCACAAAAAATCCACCAAATTCCACACAAATTTTTCCCGGCATTATCCCGGAATTCCCGGAATTCCGGACTCACTTTCCGGTTTCGTGGAGACTTTAATGGATTGGGAAGATTCTCCCGGGCCCCATTCGTTGGTCGCCACCACCCGGAATTTGTAGGAAGATTCCGGAAGCAAATTCCCGACGGTCACTTGGAGATTCCCGGAATTCTCAATTTGGGAAGAGTTCACGGCCCTTTCCCTGGAAAAAAAATTCCCAGATTTTTTCCTCTAAAATTCCCATTTTTTCCCCATTTTTTTTCCCATTTTTCCCCATTTTTTTCCCTAAAAAATCCCAATTTTTCCCCAAAAATTCCCATTTTTTTTCCATTAAAATCCCATTTTTTTCCCATTAAAATCCCATTTTTTTCCCTAAAAAATCCAATTTTTTTCCCATTAAATTCCCAATTTTTTCCATTAAAAAAATCCCATTTTTTCCCATTAAAATCCCATTTTTTTCCCATTTTTTCGCATTTTTTTCCCATTAAAATCCTAATTTTTCCCATTAAAATCCCATTTTTTCCCAT
>NW_020918112.1:347-802 GCF_003984885.1 Neopelma chrysocephalum | reverse complement strand
ACCCCCTCCAGGACCCCCAAAGCCCGTCTAGCCCCCCCCCAACGCCCTCCAGGACCCCCGAAACGCCCTCCAGGACCCCCTAAACCCCCTCCAGGACCCCCCAAATGCCCTCTACCCCCCCAAGGTCCCCCAGCCCCCCATGTTTGCCCCCCCTCAGCTCCACAACGCTGCCAACGCCAACCAGAAGCAGAAGTACGAGGCCGACCTGAAAAAGGAGATCAAGAAGCTCCAGGTGGGGTTTTGGGGGATCCTAGGGGGTCTGGGGGCGGTCTCTAGGGGATTTTGGGGGGCTTACAGGGGGTCTCTAGGGGATTTACGGGGGGCTTACAGGGGGTCTCTAGGGGATTTTGGGGGGTTTAGAGGGGATTTAGGGGGGCTTACAGGGGGTCTATAGGGGATTTAGGGGGGTTTAGAGAGGGTCTGTAGGGGATTTAAGGTGGTTTAGAGAGGGTCTG
>NW_020918112.1:0-247 GCF_003984885.1 Neopelma chrysocephalum | reverse complement strand
ACCCCCTCCAGGACCCCCAAAGCCCGTCTAGCCCCCCCCCAACGCCCTCCAGGACCCCCGAAACGCCCTCCAGGACCCCCTAAACCCCCTCCAGGACCCCCCAAATGCCCTCTACCCCCCCAAGGTCCCCCAGCCCCCCATGTTTGCCCCCCCTCAGCTCCACAACGCTGCCAACGCCAACCAGAAGCAGAAGTACGAGGCCGACCTGAAAAAGGAGATCAAGAAGCTCCAGGTGGGGTTTTGGGGG
>NW_020918111.1:237-744 GCF_003984885.1 Neopelma chrysocephalum | reverse complement strand
CCAGTATAAACCAGTATGGACCAGTAACCCCCCAGCAACCTCCCCAGGCACCCCTGAGCCCGTCCTGGTCACTCCCAGTATAAACCAGTATAAACCAGTAATGTCCCAGTGCCTCCCCAGTCACTTCCAGTCCATTTCTGATCACTCCCAGTATAAACCAGTATAAACCAGTATAAACCAGTATGGACCAGTAACGCCCCCAGTGCCCCCCCAGTCACCTCCAGTCCACTCCTGGTCACTCCCAGTGTAAACCAGTATGGACCAGTAACCTCCCAGTGCCTCCCCAGTCCATTTCTGATCACTCCCAGTATAAACCAGTATGGACCAGTAATCCCCCAGTGCCCTCCCAGTCCCTCCCAGTCCCTCCCAATCCCCTCCCAGTCCCTCCCAGTCCCTCCCAGTGCCCCCCAATCCTCTTCCCAGTCCCTCCCAATCCCTCCCAGTCCCCCCCTAATCCCGTCTCAGTCCGTCCCAGTATAAACCAGTTCAATCCAATCCCCTCCCAGT
>NW_020918111.1:0-137 GCF_003984885.1 Neopelma chrysocephalum | reverse complement strand
AGTCCCTCCCAGTCCCCTCCCAGTCCCCTCCCAGTCCCTCCCAGTGGTTTAACCCTTGGCCCCTCCCTCTTTGTCTTTCCAGGTAACTTCGGCTCCGCCCCTTCCGCCGGGAGGCTCCGCCCTCTCCTCACCCCGAC
>NW_020918110.1:357-765 GCF_003984885.1 Neopelma chrysocephalum | reverse complement strand
GGAATCCCGGGAATGCCGGGCAGGAGTGGAGGTGGGAACATCTCCCAAAATCCTATTCCCGGGATTGAGCCCTTCCGTGTTGTCCCGGGAGTTTTGGGATGCTGGGAGTGATGGCGGTGGGAAAACCGGGATGGGGAGACCTCCCTGTCCGTCCCTGGGCTCATCCATTCCCGTCATTCCCGGTTTTCCCAAGTCCCTGAGTATCCAGACGGCGACTCTGGCGGAGGCGGAGAACATGGCCGAGCTCATCGATGGATACTGCAGGATCCAGAGGGATACGGACACGTCCCTGCTCCACATCCACAGGAAAGGTGGGATACGGGGTGGGAATGGGGTGGGATGGGGTGGGAATGGGATGGGATGGGAATGGGATGGATGGGATGGGATGGGATGGATGGGATGGATGGG
>NW_020918110.1:0-257 GCF_003984885.1 Neopelma chrysocephalum | reverse complement strand
GATGGGATGGGATGGGATGGGATGGAGCAGGGATGGGATGGGATGGATGGGATAGGAATGGGATGGGATGGAATGGGGTGGGAATGGAGATGGGATGCATGGGATGGGATGGGATGGGATGTATGGGATGGGATGGGATGGGATGGGATGGAGCAGGGATGGGATGGGATGGATGGGATAGGAATGGGATGGGATGGAATGGGGGGGGAATGGAGATGGGATGCATGGGATGGGATGGGATGGGATGTATGGGATGG
>NW_020918109.1:642-1295 GCF_003984885.1 Neopelma chrysocephalum | reverse complement strand
CCCCTACTTTTCCCCAAAACTCCTAATTTTTCCCCCCCAAAAAACCCGTGACTTTCAAAAAAAAGTCACTTTTTTTCTCCCAAGAAAACGCCTTTTTTGCCCAATTTCCCATTTTTGCCCCCAAAACCCTTTACTTTCCAAAAAAAATCATTTTTTTTCTCCCAAGAAAACAACTTTTTTCCCCAAATCTCCATTTCCCCCCCAAAAAAACTGTATTTCAAAAATCCCCGTTTTTCCCCCAAATCTCCCATTTTTCCCCGAAAACCTATTACTTTCAAAAAAAGTCACTTTTTTCTCCCAAGAAAACACCTTTTTTGCCAAAATTTCCTATTTCCCCCCCCCCAAAAAACATATTTCCAAAGATCCTACTGTTTTTTCCCCCCAAAAATCAGCTTTTCTCCTTCAAAACTTACATTTTTTTTCCAACCAATTACAATTTTTTTCCCCAAAAAATCTCCAATTTCCCCCCAAAACCACTCATTTGTTCCCCAAAACCACCCATTTTCCCCCAAAAAATCTCACCTTTTTTCACCCAAGAAACCACATTTTTTTCCCCAAAAAATCTCCAATTTCCCCCCAAAACCACCCATTTGTTCCCCAAAACCACCCATTTTCCCCAAAAAAATCTCACCTTTTTTCACCCAAGAAACCAC
>NW_020918109.1:0-542 GCF_003984885.1 Neopelma chrysocephalum | reverse complement strand
CAAAAAAACTCACCTTTTTTCCCCCAAAAAAACACAATTTTTCCCCCAAAAACCTCCAATTTCTCCCCCAAAATCCTCCAATTTTTCCTCAAACCCCACAATATTCCCCAAAGAACTCTCCAAGTGTTTCCCCAATCCCACATATTCACAGAAATCCCCATTTTTCCCCCAAAACCTGTGGATTTCCCCCCTAAATGCCACTGTTTTCCCCTTCTAAAAATCCCCTTTTTTCCCCCCAAAGCTGTTTTTTTTTTCCTCCCAACCCCCAGTTTTTTTGCCCCAAATCCCGTTTTTTTTTTTTCCTGGAAGCCCCTGGGATTGCTGGAATTTGCTGCTGAGCCCCGTTTTTGGGTGGTTTTGCCCCAGAACACCATCGACACCCTGAACATGCAGGTGGATCAGTTCGAGAGCGAGGTGGAGTCGCTGTCGGTGCAGACCCGCAAGAAGAGGGGGGACAAGGATGTGAGTCACCCCAAAAACACCCCAAAATCGCCCCAAACACCCTAAACCCAACACAAATCACCTCAAAACACCCCCAAAAT
>NW_020918108.1:341-1155 GCF_003984885.1 Neopelma chrysocephalum | reverse complement strand
AAAAAAAAAAAAAATTGGGGCAAAAGAAGTGTTTACTTGGAAGAAAAAAAGTGATTTTTTTTGGAAAGTAATGGGGATTTTTTGGGGAAACAATAGGAGATTTGGGGGAAAAACAGAGAGATTTTTGGGGGAAAACAAGGGGTTTTGGGGGTAAATGACAAAACCCCTGCCGGGGAGCTCCAGGACCGCCTGGATTTGCTGGAATTTGAGGGAATTTACCCCAAAATCTCACCGTGAGCCACTGGCCGACCTTCTCCTTCTCCTTCTGGGCAGTCGACCTTCTGAGTCAGACCCAGCCCCTCCTTGCTGTAGGCCTTGGTCTTGGTCTCCCTCTCCACCACCTTGAACCTCTCCATTTGCTGGGAATTCCAGGAAAAATCGGGATTTTCCAGGGGCCCCCAGGCCTTGAGAGATCCCCCAAGAAAGGGCTGAGCCCCCCCACATATCCTGGCCCCCCCCAATTTATCCTGAGCCCCCTCAATTTATTCTGAGACCCTCCCAATTTTTCCTGACCCCTCCCAAATTTATCCTGACCCCCCTCAATTTATTCTCAGCCCCCCCAATTTATCCTGACCCCAATTTATCCTGAGCCCCCCAATTTATCCTGAGACCCTCTGAATTTATCCTGACCCCCCAAATTTATCCTGATCCCCCCAATTTATCCTGACCCCTCCCAAATTTATCCTGAGACCCCCCAATTTATCCTGACCCCCCAAATTTATCCTGAGACCCCCCAATTTATCCTGACCCCCCAAATTTATCCTGAGGCCCCCAAATTTATCCTGAGCCCCCAAATTTATCCTGAGCCCCTCAA
>NW_020918108.1:0-241 GCF_003984885.1 Neopelma chrysocephalum | reverse complement strand
CCCAGTGCCCATCCCAATATATTTTTGGGGGTCCCTGTGTTTTTAGAAGTGTCCCTGGCTTTTGGGGGTCCCAGTGTCCATCCCAGTGTACTTTTGGGGGTCCCAGTGTATTTTTGGGGGGTCCCAGTGTGTTTTTGGGGGGTCCCAGTGCCCGTCCCAGAGCGTTTTGGGGGTGCCAGGTTTGGGGGAGCCCCCGGTACCGTCTCAATGAGTTTCCTGTTGTGGATAAGCTGCCGCTTGT
>NW_020918107.1:613-2106 GCF_003984885.1 Neopelma chrysocephalum | reverse complement strand
CGGGGGCCAGCTTGCCCAAAGAGGGACCCCGGGGGCTGGGGCTCACCGATGAACCTGATGGCCACCTCTTGCACACTGGCCTCAGGGTCCTTGAGGTAGCTCAGGCCCTGACGCAGGTACTCTTCAGCCCTGCTCCTGTCCTTCTCCACCTGGAGAGAGAGAGCACAAGGACACGGGCATGTCACAGAGCCCCCCCGCTGGCTGCAGCAGTCCCTCCTGCCAGCACTCAGGGTTGCCCAGAGCCCTCTCACCCCGCTGGCTGCAGGGAAGGGAGAGGGGCCTGCAGAGGAGCCCTTGGGGCTCTGTTCTTGGAGGGCACACACTGGGCTGCAGCTCCAGCCTCTGGGCTCTGGGCCCACAGCACGGGCTCTGCCTGCGGGGCAAGCCTCACCCAGCCTGTACCCTGGCGCTTGGCCTTACCAAGCACTCGCCAATCCTCCACATCTGCTGCTTCTTCACCAGCTCTTTTAGCTCCCTCCACTTGAACAGCTTTGCTGCAGCAAGCAGCGCTTCCTGGGCGGCCTGCATGGAAGCAGAAGGTGTGAGGGAGCAGCATGGCTGGCAAAGGAGAGCTCTTGCCTTTGTTCCTGAGGTGATCCTGCCCTTAGGAAGATGGGACACGCCCTCACCAAAGTGTCTAGGGACTTGTGAGGACAACCCCACAGGACAGGGCCTGAGGCTCAAAGCCCTGGCCTTGGACACGTGCCAGGGACAGCAGAGAAGCCTGTGGGGATGTGCCTGTTCAGGCTTTGATGGCCACAGGCTGCTGACGAGCCCTACTGGAGCCCTAGGGCAGCTGTTGGAAATGGCCGTGCCAGCTTCTCCGTCCCTGCTGGCGCTGGCTCTGCAGGGACCTTTCCCACGGCTTGTGCTGGGCCACGGCTGCCCACTGCCAGCAGCCCTTGCCCTGCTGCCTGGGCCCCACAGGGTGGGCCAGCCCACCTCCCTCTGTGCCAGTGCTCAGCCTTCCAATGTGTACCTTGGCCACGCTCGGGGACTGGTCACTTGAGTGAATGAGCAGCGGGACCAGTGCACTCCCCAGAGACGTCTTCAACTGCTTGTTGTTCGTCAGCACTGCTGAGCCCAGGTAGTCTTTGAAGAGGCAGATAAAGGCTTCTCGCATGTCGCTGCTCTCCTGGGAGGAAGGAGGAAAGGTGAGCTTTGGAAACAGCGGCCCCCTGCCCACAGTGAAGGGGAGTGGAGATGGTGGCTGAGGGAGATGCCCCGGGCTCAGATTCCAGAGCAGGGACAAGTTGCACTGGGCTGCAAGGTCCAGAAGCCACCAGAGCCCAGGGGAGCAGAGCCTGCTGCCAGAGCTGCTGCCATGGCTGGGCTGCGGGGCAGCTCTCACTGCCCAGTGCCCATCTCAGGGCTCACGCTCCCACATCAGCCTTACCATTTCAAAGAAGCGTGGGAGGTTCTCCACCAAATACTCATCCGTAGGGCTGGCCTTTTTCTTCTTCAGGTTTTGATTTATCAGTCTTTTCAGGATC
>NW_020918107.1:0-513 GCF_003984885.1 Neopelma chrysocephalum | reverse complement strand
AGAAGCCACCAGAGCCCAGGGGAGCAGAGCCTGCTGCCAGAGCTGCAGACAGGGCTGGGCTGTGGGGCAGCTCTCACTGCCCAGTGCCCATCTCAGGGCTCACGCTCCCACATCAGCCTTACCATTTCAAAGAAGCGTGGGAGGTTCTCCACCAAATACTCATCCGTAGGGCTGGCCTTTGTCTTCTTCAGGTTTTGATTTATCAGTCTTTTCAGGATCATAATGACCTTTGTCTTGAGGTCTTCTCTGCCAACCCACAGGAGCTCCATCATGTGTGGCACCAGGAACTCTAGTTTTCCTGCCTGTGTGAAGGACAGTGTTTCTTTTTTGTGATAAGATCTATGCCTGGAAAGCTCCCCAGGCAGCCACCAGGCCCCAACATGGCATCAAGGCACTTGGCAGCAGTCCCCCCAACACCTGCCTCCCAGCCCACGCCAAGCCACCGCCTTACCCACAGCCCCAGAGCCCTGGATGCCAACATGGCTGTCCCTGACACCACCCTGCTCACCAGCT
>NW_020918106.1:606-1033 GCF_003984885.1 Neopelma chrysocephalum | reverse complement strand
AGGTCGATGTCGGCCTTGCGCAGCACCACGTGGGCGTAGCGGCGACCCACACCCTGGGGGGGCACACGAGGGGGGGTCAGGGGGGGTCCCCAAATATCCCCAGGGCCCCCCCAGAGTCCCCAAGGTCACCCATCCCGAACGGAGCCCTCCCCGAGCTCAGCCAATCAGAGAAGGCCCTCAGGTGATTTTGGGGGAGCTTTGGGAGCCCTAGATGGGAATTTTTGGGTTGCCCTGAGCTTTGGCAGCCCCAAATGGGAATTTTTGGGTCACCCTGAGCTTTGGGAGTCCCGAATGGGTGTTTTTGGGTTCCCTTGAGCTTTGGGAGCCCTGGATGGGTGGTTTTGGGTTCCCTTGAGCTTTGGGAGCCCTGGAGGGGCATTTTTGGGTCACCCTGAGCTTTGGGAGCCCCGAATGGGAATTTTTGGGT
>NW_020918106.1:0-506 GCF_003984885.1 Neopelma chrysocephalum | reverse complement strand
CCCCCCCAAAAGTGTCCCAAAAACCCCTAAAAGTGTTTTCCCAACCTCGTCCTCGGTGAGCTCTCCCGCCCTCTTGGTGAGGTCGATGTCGGCCTTGCGCAGCACCACGTGGGCGTAGCGGCGACCCACACCCTGGGGGGGCACACGAGGGGGGGTCAGGGGGGGTCCCCAAATATCCCCAGGGCCCCCCCAGAGTCCCCAAGGTCACCCATCCCGAACGGAGCCCTCCCCGAGCTCAGCCAATCAGAGAAGGCCCTCAGGTGATTTTGGGGGAGCTTTGGGAGCCCTAGATGGGAATTTTTGGGTTGCCCTGAGCTTTGGCAGCCCCAAATGGGAATTTTTGGGTCACCCTGAGCTTTGGGAGTCCCGAATGGGTGTTTTTGGGTTCCCTTGAGCTTTGGGAGCCCTGGATGGGTGGTTTTGGGTTCCCTTGAGCTTTGGGAGCCCTGGAGGGGCATTTTTGGGTCACCCTGAGCTTTGGGAGCCCCGAATGGGAATTTTTGGGT
>NW_020918105.1:251-769 GCF_003984885.1 Neopelma chrysocephalum | reverse complement strand
TGGGGTGAGAATTTGGAGTGAATTGGGCCAAAATCTGACCCCAAAACTGCAAAAAAACTCCCCCAAAACTGATCCAAAATCACCCCAAAAACTCACCCAAAACCGACCCAAATCACCCCAAAAAATGACCAGAAAATGACCCAAAACACCCCAAAAAATGACACAAAACTGACCCCAAAACTGACTCAAATCTCCCCAAAAAAATCACCAGAAAATGTCTGAAATCTCCCCCAAAAATGACCCAAAACTGACCCAAATCACCCCAAAAAAAGGCCCCAAAACCTGACCCCAAACTGGCCCAAATCCTGCAAAAAAACTCCTCCGATAACTGACTCCAATCACCCCAAAAACTGACCCAAAACTCATGCAAAAACTGGCCCAAATCTCCCCAAAAAAATGACTCAAAACTGACCCCAAAACTGAGCCCAAAACCTGACCCAAACCATTCCCTAAACTGACCCAAATCATTCTCTAAACTGACCAAAACCAGGCCCAAATCACCCCAAAAACTGCCCCCA
>NW_020918105.1:0-151 GCF_003984885.1 Neopelma chrysocephalum | reverse complement strand
AGGAATGCAAAGGGACTGGAAAACCCAGAGAAATCCTTCCTCCCCCCAGCAAGTCATTCTTTAGTTTTCATTTTCTTTTCTTTTCTTTCTCGTTTGGTTTCTATTTTTTTTAGTTCTTCTTCTCCCTGAGAGGGAAACACTGCAGCTCCTC
>NW_020918104.1:252-522 GCF_003984885.1 Neopelma chrysocephalum | reverse complement strand
GGGAGCGGAGCGGAGCGGGGCGGGGCGGGAGCGGGAGCGGGAGCGGGGCGGGAGCGGGAGCGGGAGCGGGAGCGGGAGCGGGAGCGGAGCGGAACGGGGCGGCAGGCGCGCCGGGCCCCGCCGTCTGCCTGGGGTCCTCGCGCGCGAGCGGCGCGCCGCGGCGCCGAGAGGGGGCTGCCCGCGCCGGTGCCTGCCGCCGCCCACGAACCTGTCGCCCGCGCCAGGCGCCGCCGAGCGCGCCACCCTGTCCGCGCACCGGGAAACAGCGCG
>NW_020918104.1:0-152 GCF_003984885.1 Neopelma chrysocephalum | reverse complement strand
CCATCTTTGGTGTGGCCTGGGCGAACTTCCGGTCCGGGGCCGCCATCTTGGTGTACGGCCTTGGAAGACTTCCGGTAAGGGCGCCGCCATCTTTGTGTGCCGCCACGACCGGAAGTTTGCTGAGGCCACACACAAGATGGCGGCGAGAGGCC
>NW_020918103.1:0-556 GCF_003984885.1 Neopelma chrysocephalum | reverse complement strand
CAGGCCACGCCCATCTTCATATTCTGCACCGCGATTGGTCACGCCTCCATGTTATCAGGCCACGCCTCCATGTTATCAGGCCACGCCCACACAGCACAGACCACGCCCCCGTGTGTCCACGAATGGGTTCGGTCACGCCCCTCTCGGCTGAGGCCACGCCCACATCGCACAGATCACGCCCCTGATATTCCCTATATGGATTTGGCCCCGCCCTACGGCACAGGGCCACGCCCACACCGCGCTCCTCTGAATGACGGCGGCCCCGCCCCCCTCGCCCCGGCCCCGCCCCTCGGGCGGCCCCGGGTTGGGGTCCCGGTGGTCGCGGCCCCCGCCGATCCCGCGGGCAGGGGCCGGGCAGGGCCGGGGGGGAGAGAATAAAATAACAAAGGAAATTATTTTCAAAAAACCCTCAAAATTAAGATTTAAAACCCTCCTCTGCCGGCACCCGTCCCCCAGACCCCGCCCTGCACCCGCCCCCCGGTGATGCCTCCCCCAGCTCCGGGCCGGAGCCGCCGCTGGCCCCGAAGGCCCCGGGGCACGTCCCTGCCCGGTACCG
>NW_020918102.1:179-544 GCF_003984885.1 Neopelma chrysocephalum | reverse complement strand
CCCCCCATTTTCTCACCCTGCGGTGACGTCACGGTGCCCCACCCCGAGAGCAGACAGGGGGTCCCTGGGCTGGCACAAGCCCCCGGCAGGGCCATGGTGGCCACGGCGGGTCCGAGCCGCGCCGGACGGTCCAGTTTGACCAGTAACAGGTCGTTGTCCAGAGTGGAGGGGTTGAAACTGGGGTGGGGGAGGGTCAGAACCGCCCGACGCTCCTGCTCCGACCCCTCCCCCCGCCGAAGGTCGTCCTCCCCCAGCCGGACACGGAGACCCCTTAATGGGGAGACTGGGAGTTACTGGGAGGGACTGGGAGGGGATTGGGAGGGACTGGGAGGGACTGGGAGGGACTGGGAGGGACTGGGAGGGAG
>NW_020918102.1:0-79 GCF_003984885.1 Neopelma chrysocephalum | reverse complement strand
AGGGACTGGGAGGGACTGGGAGGGACTGGGGGGGACTGGGAGGGGATTGGGAGGGACTGGGAGGGACTGGGAGGGGATT
>NW_020918101.1:0-853 GCF_003984885.1 Neopelma chrysocephalum | reverse complement strand
AACACGCTAAGAACACGCGACGCGTCCGGGCGTGTTTTCACAACATGATAAGAACACGCTAAGAACACGCTAAGAACATGCGACGCGTTCCAGCGTGTTTTCACAACACGCTAAGAACACGCTAAGAACACGCTAAGAACACGCGACGCGTCCCGGCGTGTTTTCACAACATGCTAAGAACACGCGACGCGTCCGGGCGTGTTTTCACAACACGCTAAGAACACGGTAAGAACAAGCGACGCGTCCCGGCGTGTTTTCACAACACGCTAAGAACACATGACATGATATTAGCATGTTCCTAGCATGACATTAGCATGTCCTTGGCATGACGTTAGCATGTTGTTAGCACATTATTTTGAACATGCTAACATCATGCTAAGAACACACAGGAACATGCTAAGAACACGCTAACATGTGCACACATGTACCACACACACCCCCCAGGCACCCACAGTTGTGCCACACCCCCCCACACACACTCCTCCCCAGTGCACACATGTCCCACACACAGACACGTCCTACACACACACGTCACGCACACTCGTCCCAAGCACACAAACACACATCACACACACACACACACCCCCCACACACACACCCCTCACACACGCCCCACCCGCACACACACACCCCACACACACCCACGTCACACACACGCACACACATCCCACACACACACAGCCCACACACACCCCACACGTCCCACACACACTCATCCCAAGCACACACACACACCGCACACTCGTCCCAAGTACACACACATCACACACACACCCTCCACACACACACATCCCAAGCACACACACACATTCTCCACACACACCCCACACAGACATATCCCACACACACACGT
>NW_020918100.1:419-869 GCF_003984885.1 Neopelma chrysocephalum | reverse complement strand
GGGTTTAGCAGAGGGGGTTCGGGGGTTCCTGGGGACATTTTGAGAGGTCCCTGAGGGGGTTCGGTGTCCTGAGGGGACTCAGGGGGAAACTTAAAGCTCCCTGAAGGGGTTTGGGAGTCTCTGAGGGCGGTTTGGTTTCTGAGGAGATTTGAGGTGTCCCAGGTGGGCTTTGGGGATCTCTGAGGAGGTTTGGGTGTCCTGAGAGGCTTTGCGGGGACCTTTTCGGCAGTTTTGGGGTCTCTAGGGGATCTAAGGGGTCCCAGACGGTTTTGAGGGTCCGTGAGGGGGATTGGGGGGTCCCTGAATGGGCTTGGGAGGTCCCAGGTGGGTTTTGCGGGTCACTGAGAGGGTTTAGGGGGTGTTGGGGAGGGATGAGGTCTCTGAGGGGATTTGAGGGGACCTTGAGGAGGTTTCGATGGGTCGAGGGGTGGATTTCTGAGGGGATTTCAG
>NW_020918100.1:0-319 GCF_003984885.1 Neopelma chrysocephalum | reverse complement strand
TGTGTCTTGATAATCCCCCAGTAACTCCCCAGGCCCACCCAGTGCCCTCTCAGCATCCCTCAGTAACTCCCCAGTCCTTCCCAATGTCCCCTGGTTCCCCCCCCAGTGTGTCCCAGTATCCCCCAGTAATCACCCAGTGCCCCCCCCAAATCCCCTCAACTGTCCCCAGTGTGTCCCCAGATGCCCTTGGCCTTTCTGTGAGCTGGGGGGGGGGGGGCGTTTTTGGTGTCAGAGTGTCCGGGGGGGCTCCTGGGGTGAGGTGGAACGTTGGGGACATCAGAGATGGGGAGTGGGGACAGTGGAATTGGGGGTATCGGGG